>NC_142176.1:1536928-1704428 GCF_026936395.1 Plectropomus leopardus | reverse complement strand
AAATAAATAAATAGGGAAAAAACAACAATCGAAATATTTGGAAATGAATTTTCTGTGATTTAAATGTTGCAGATGTCACATTTGATTTATTGCAAGACAGTTTTAAAGAGTTAAACAGCCACAGAACCCTAAAATCACAGAATTTATCGCAGCCAGAGACGTGAAATATTATTTATGGTGGAGGGAGGGTCATGCATTTAACCCTTTAACACCTGCATCGTCATCTGTTTTCTTGTGTTGCATTCGGACAACTTTCACAAGCGTCTAAAGCTCTGAAAACGGAAAAAAATGGTTTTATTTATTTTGAAAAACTTTGGGAAAAAAAGGCAATCAGCAACTTGGAAAGAATTGTGGAACAAATTGCAAATAAATAAATAAATAAAAGTATAAGGCGATACAAAAATATAAATATATATATTATATGATATATTCCAAAAACAAGGGAAAAATATCCAGAAAATTTCATTTATTAATTTAATCATTATACATTTAGTTATTCTGCAAAATAAAACTTTTTTTAAATATATCTTTTTCTTTTTTTCTGAAGGTCATTTTCATCTTTGTTTTTTTTTTTGCTTTTTTTTCAGATAATTTTCTTGTGACTTTTTGTGAATTTCTTGCTAATGTTTTGGCTGTTTTTTTTTTTTTGCTTTTTTTTTGTTAAGTTGCTTAGCTTTCAAAGGGTTAAAACAGCATTTTCCAACCTTTTTTTCTGCTCATGAGCCTTTAAAACAAGCCAGTATGTGTTTGTTCCTGCTTGCTTGTGTCTCGTCAACAGCTCAGCTGCAGTTTAATTGTGTCTTTATTTTAGTTTTAGACGCCCTGAAGACTTAAAAAAGATCTGTGTTGAAGTAGAAAAAGACAAAGATCGGAGGAAAGTCTGGAGAATAAACCTGATTTTTTCTGGTTCTTGTTTGTGGAAACTGCTGATTGAAACCATCACCGGGAACTCAAACTCTCCAAACTTTATTAAACAAAACTCTGGATGCAGAGCTGGTTTTAGTTAAAGAGCTCGTTCACAGAAACACGTTTAAACACTCAGATGAAACAGGAAAGAGACGCTGACGGCAGGAATCTCAGCAGAGCTGCACTCTGTCATTCGCTCAGTTTATATAAAGTTTGACTTTTATTTTCTCGTTTCAAAATGAAAAGTCACAATCTTCACAATAAAACGTCATCAAAGTCGTTCGGCTTTTTAAATGAAATATTAGTTGGATCTGGTTAACTTGCTTAAAAAAACATCAAAATATTATGCTTTTTAAAAATGTATTTTATTTTTCTTTCTTTATTTAATTTTTTTTCTTTATTTCTATTGTCTGTTACCTGCCGAGAGACTACAGGTGTAAATGAGAGTCCTGCTTTGTATTTAATACTGACGTTCATTAATATGCTGTGTCCCTTTAAAATTAACATTAAATTAAATTCATTTCCCAGAATAAATAATTTTATTTTTTTTTAGCTCTTTTTTCCCCAGATCATTTCCTTGTTTGTTTTTATTTTTATCTTTCCCTTTTCTTTTTTTGTTGTGTTTTTTTTTTAGTTATTATTTAATTTAGTTTCGTTTTGCTCGCTCCTGGTCCAGGTTTTTTGTACTGATACTAAATTTGCTATTTTAGTTGTTAATCAATAATCAGCACAATTACATTAATTGTGTCCCTTTAAAATTAACATTGAATTTATAATATATGATTTTTTTTAGATTTTAGCTTCATTTTAGGTCATTTCCTTGTTTTTTTTTTTATTTGTTTTTTACTCTTTTCTTTTTTAGAAAATATTTAAGCAGTTTTATTTTGTCTCGCTCCCTAAGTTTCAAAAGTTGTCGTTTTGATACCATATTTTCTTTTATAGCCATGAATCAATAATCAGCACAGTGACATTAATTGTGTCCCTTTAAAACTAGCATTAAATTTATTATACATATTTTTTTCAGGTCATTTCCTTGTTTTTTGTATGTTTTTTACTTTTTTTTTTAGTAAAATTAACATTTAATATATAATATATGTTTTTTCGGGTCATTTCCTTTTTTTGGATGTTTTTTTACTTTTTTTTGGTAAAATTAACATTTAATTTATAATACATGTTTTTTTCAGGTCATTTCCTTGTTTTTTTGAATGTTTTTTACTTTTTTTTGGTAAAATTAACATTTAATTTATAATACATGTTTTTTTCAGGTCATTTCCTTGTTTTTTTGAATGTTTTTTACTTTTTTTGGTAAAATTAACATTTAATTTATAATACATGTTTTTTTCAGGTAATTTCCTTGTTTTTTGAATGTTTTTTACTTTTTTTTTTTTTTTTTTTAGTAAATATTTAAGCTGTTTGGTTTTGTGTTGCTCTACCACAGGCATGTCAAACTGGTCCACGGGGGGGCCGGTGTGGCTGCAGGTTTTTGTGCCAACCAACCAAGAGCACACAGTTTGACCAATCAACTGTCTGAAGACGGAGATCAGTTGATTAAATGAGTCAAGTCTGGTGTGCTGCTACTTGGTTGGAAACAAAACCTGCAGCCACACCGGCCCCCCTGTGGACCGGTTTGACATGCCTGATCTACCAGTTTCATAAGTGATTCCATATTTGCTTTTATAGCCATGAATCAATAATCAGCACAGTGACATTGATTGATCGTTTGGGCCCTAAAGGCGAATCTTCCATCACTGACCAACATTTTGTCAAACTCGCACAGTGACCAGCTGCTGCTGCTGAGTGTGTGTGTGTGTGTGTGTGTGTGTGTGTGTGTGTGTGTGTGTGTGTGTGTGTGTGTGTGTGTGTGTGTCTGTGTGTGTGTGTGTGTGTCAGTGTCACAGAGGGGAATGTGGGTCGGTGTCCTGCATGGTGGCGTCGCTCAATATTTGGGCTTTTTCCCTCCGGTTCTCCTCGGCATGTGCGGCTGTAAATCAGGGCTGCAGGCGGAGCTGCTCCTCAGCGTGACCTTAATTACGTTTCCATACATCGAGGACAGAAACGCTGCTTCTGTGCAGGAGTCTGCGGCCGTTTGGACGTCTGTCAGACTCCAAAGTTTCACCTTCAGGAACCAGTTTGTCTTCATTCTCAGATCTTTAACGCCGTTTAAAATGTCGGAAAAACGTGCAGCTCAGCTCTGAGTGTGTTCAGCGTTTCTCACAAAACCGAGAGCTGAAGTGTGACTCACACTCTGAGAGTCCGGAACCTGTTCGCCCTGTTCGCAGGAATTACCCTGCAGAGTAATTACGGGGTTAATAAACAACGTTTCTCCCCTGCAGACGGAGATCTGCAGCTCAGCTCGCAGCTGCAGGAAAAAAAGTGAAATGTCTGAGATTTTTTAAAGTCGATGAACATCTTCAAATCAGAGAATCAAATAATATTTTTTAATTACTGTCAGCAAATCCTGTGAAATGCTGCCTTCACGGACTCGGAGATGTCGTATTTACGAGTTACGAGCACTTGAACGTCACTCCAAAGTCATAACTTCAGGTGTGAAATTTGTAAATTTAGATGGTATCTGAGCTGACGTTTCAGTGTAGCAGAGAGCATGAAAACAGCGTGGATAAAATATTATTTATCGGGTTATTTTGTTCCTAATAGCTCTCATTTACTTCACTAAAGTCTAATTTCAGTTTCTATTAGCTGCAACAAACAAACACACTTTGAACTCTGCAGCAGCGAGTAAACGAACACCGATAACATCATTATTTCATAACACGAGTCGCCGACTGGACGTCATAAACGCATAAACATGGCGGCCAAAAGTCAATGTGTGCTCGATGTTAAAAAACGTTTTAGTGATTGACATGAAATATGAATTTTTGATCACATGTAAAGTTTCATATGATATTAATATTTGCTGCTGTTCATGTAGAGCGACCTAGATTAAATAGAAAAATATAAGATATAGAAAAAAATTAAATAATGTATACAAATAAAAAAGATAAAATAATGTATGAAAATATGTGTTAAAATATACATATATATGTGTATATATATGTATATACATGTATGTGTATATATATATGTATATATATATATATATATATATATATATATATATATATATATATATATATATATATATATATATATATATATACGTAATGTTGGAAGAACGACTTCCCAACTGTGAATCTGCGAACATCAAATAAAAATACAAAAACATTTACAGAAACTTTTTTTTAAACTGTAAGTGCACATCAGTTCCAAATATCAATTATCCCTCATAAAATACTAATAATCGGTATCGATATCGGTCCTGAAAAACCAAATATCAGTAAACCCCTATCCGAAATGCTAAATAATTTCCAGGTTTAAAATGATCGTTTTGGATGTGGGAGATCCACGGCGCTGCCAAATGAGAGGAAACTGCCTTTTTTTGCAGCGAGCCGAAGTTCAGAGATATCTGATTCATCAGTTTTTGTTTTGTGAACGTCACGTTTCTCAATTTTCAGCTGCTCTCAGTGTTTCAGCGTTCAGGAGAAATTCTGTTTCTTCTTTACACTTTATTGAAATGTGCTGCACATCTTGTCCGTGCACGCTTACGTAATTCTGGATATGAAACAGTGAAATCCTCTAAAAAAAGAACAAGTTTCCCCGTTAACGTCACGTTTCAGACCTCACTGTGGAAGCAGCTCTGATTTTAAAGAAATGAATCTACGAGTCGTCATAAAGTAAATTTATTTCCGTTCATTTGATTTTTTTACCTCGTTAATGTGGACTTAAACTGTTTTAAAATGCAGAATAATGGAATATTAAAAATGTTACTGCGGGTGAAGAGATGCCGTTCATGTTGTGCTGCAACTTCACAAAATTAAGTAAATAAATCTACATTTTAAATAAAAAGATAAAAAATGCACATAAATAAGATTAATAGTTATATTTACTTACATTTTACAAGGCAGACACTTTCTCAGATTTATTTAAAGTAAATTCAGTTCAACTTGATTTTGCCGTTTATTTTCTAATATTTTTTATCAACCATAGAAATTAATTAATTAATCAGTGCTGAATAAAATCAGCCTCCAAAGTAAAACTCGACTTGGTCGTGCTCTGAGGTCAGAGGTCAGCGTGGTGTGTTTGAGTGTAACGGGAAAACGCAGACGTGTTTGCAGGAGTTTGTTTTCGTCGCTGATGTTTTGGAAACAAACACTTGTGTTGACGTGTTTCATGTTGTGGGAGTGAACGCCGGAGTTTGACTCCAAACAAGCAGGCGATCCGAGCCACTTTCCCTCCCACACACACATACACACACACACACACACACACACACACACACACACACACACACACACACAGCGTCGTCATGGAAATCAGCACAGCTTGTCCTTTCAGTTGACTGGGAATAGAGATGTCTGGGAGGCCCAAACTGGTTTTGCCACAACAGAGCGTCAGACGGTGAATGAAAGTCGGCGGTGGGCGGGGCTTGCTCTCTGACGCAGCGTCCGCCTCGCTTTGTTTTGGTCACGCCCCCTCCCCGTCCTCACCGGCCTAAAAAAGAAACTAAAAATGTAAATATCTTTGTTGGTCTTAATGTCTCATAAACTGTAGACGCCCATCAGTCTTTTTCTCTGCAGCTCTTTTTTTGTTTGTTTTTTTTCCCCGCAGGTCGACTTTTCTTGCGTGAAAAAATGAGAAGAAATGAGAAAAGGAAGGTTTATCTGCAAAGCAAAAGTCACCAAACGCAGATTCACAGAGTTTAAACACCAAAAGAAAAGCCAGTGAACTTTATTAATATAAAACCTCTCATACAAACATGCAGCCCAAAGTGACCTGTCAAAATAAGAGACGCAGTTTTATGAAAAATACAAGTGACTATATAAACTTTGTGATACTGAAAAAATGACTACAGTTAGACATTAATTAAAAGAAAAAGAAGCAAAAACAAAAAAAAAACCAGATCATTTACAAAAGATCCTTAAAAGTCTGTAAAATAAAAACTGGGGGGAAAAAATAGGTACATAAAAGGACATTTAAAGACAATGAAAAACATTATTAAAAAATCACTGCAGTTACAGAATTTAATGACTGAAATCTGCATAAATGCTCCCGAGGATATTCAGATAACATGATGAACTCTGCTGATTGCTTTTGAATATTTAAATTATAAATTCAAAATATGGTTTAAAAAAAAACAACCAACATGACAAAAAATGTCTCGCAGATTGCTATAAAATTGGTAAAAAGCGACAAGAAAATTACATAAAAATTACTTTTAAAAAAGAGGAGAGGATTATTAGAACATTATCCCAAAAGGGGAAAAATGTCCAGAAAACCATATTTTCAACTATAATAATAATGTGTTTAGTTTTCTATTTTCTTACAGAGAAAAATTCTTGTTATTTTTTAAATTATTTTAATTTAATTGTTAATTGTTTAATTTTATTCTTTTATTTTATAATTTTACGATGATTTTCTTGTCCAAACACTTTGTGAGGGGTTAATTCGGGCTGAAACAATAAGGCGAGTATTTTATAAGTCTATTGGCTTTATATGCAGCTCCTCTGATAATTGTTTAAATTAAATTATTTAAATCAGTTTTTTGAAGCAAAAATGTCACTCGCTCCTGACTCACCTGAGAAGATTTGCTAATTTTCTTCGTCCTCTGTGATGTAATCTGAATAGTTTTGTTTTTTTCCGGAGTATAATTCACATTTGTCATGTGGGAAATAGAGATGCATCGTCCACTGTTTTCAAAAAGACAAATTAATTAAATTAAATTAAGAAGAAGAATCGATAACGTCCCTCGTCAGTCTCCGTATGAGCCGATCATCCGTCTTTACTCTGCAGTCAGTCTGTCTCGCAGGTTCTGTTTTAGTGTTTTTGTCCCTCTCTGCGACCTGTCCGACACCTTTACAACCTCTGAGGCTCAGAGTCGTGTCCGGTGTCTCTGAAGACAAAGTGTCCCGCTGAGAAAAGAGCGTCTTTCAAACCGCCGCTGCTGTTTTTATTGTTGGAGGGGGAAACGTAAAGCCGAGCCGCCGACCGACGTGTCGAATTTCTGCTTTTGTTAGCAGAGAAAACTGTGTGAACGCTGGACAGGGACAGAGACACAGAGAGACAGGGACAGAGACACAGAGAGACAGGGACACAGAGAGACAGAGAGACAGGGACAGAGACACAGAGAGACAGGGACAGAGACACAGAGAGACAGGGACAGAGACACAGAGAGACAGGGACACAGAGAGACAGAGAGAGAGAAGGAGACAGAGAAGCACAGAGACAGGGAGACAGACAGAGAGACAGAAACACAGAAACTCAGATACAGAGAAAGACACAGAGACAGATGGACAGAAAGACAAAGGCAGAGAGACACAGATAAAGAGAGAGACAGACAGAGACATGGAGACAGAGCTTTGACTGAATGAGGAGATTTCAGGTGGAGAGAAGATTTGAAATCCAGACGTTTGATTTCAAATATAAAAATTTTCTTTTTTTTTGTCTTATTTGATAATAAACTGAATATTTTGGGGTTTAAACTAGAATTCAACCAATATGTTTTTTCAGGGCTGATACGGAGTATAAGTACTTCATGAGACTGATAACATTTACAATAAAACTGAAAATCCTTCTCTCAAAACGTAGAAATTGTAATATTACACATATATTCTCGTGGCGTTTTCCCCATGTTCCTGAAAGAAATGACACCAGTTTGCTCAGGTTTCAAAGGGTTAAATACCTGTGAAAAAGTGTCTGAGAGCAGCACAAAGATAGCGGTGTCGTTCCAGGTCTCAAAGGGTTAAGAGAGAAAAAGCCGATAATAAACTATAAACAGCGTCAGATGATCGCCTCTTTTGTTCGTCCCTCCGCTGCAAAAATCAGATTTACGTTTCAGCCTCCGAACAGATTCAGCTGACGAGAGCCGCGAGGGAGGAGCGACCACGGAGAGCAGCTGCTGCTGCTGCTGCTGCTGCTGCTGTGGTTTTTGTTGTTGTTTTTCATGTTGTAGTTGTTGTTATTGTTATTGTTGTTGTTGTTTTGGTGTTGTTATTGTTGTTGCTGTTGCTGTTGCTGTTGCTGTTGCTGTTGTGGTTGTGGTTGTTGTTGTGGTTGTTGTTGTGGTTGTTGTTGTTGTTTTGTTGTTGTTTTGGTGTTGTGTTTGTTGTTGTTTTGTTGTTGTTTTGGTGTTGTGTTTGTTGTTGTTTTGTTGTTGTTTTGGTGTTGTTATTGTTGTTGTTGTTGCTGTTGCTGTTGCTGTTGTGGTTGTTGTTGTTGTTGCTGCTGTTGCTGATAAATAATAAATGATAAATAATGAATATTTATTTTGAGAATAGTGACGTAGCTGTTAGTATTTTGTCTTTTTTAAATCAAAGGTTGCAGATGAGGCTTTTGTGGAGCGTTTGTCGTCATTTGAGGTGATTATTTTGATGATTCTGCAGCTTTTTTCTCGTCTTCACAGTTTTTTCAGTAAAGTTTTGGGAGCGAGCGTGACGTGAAGCCCTGCGGCGGATCATACAGCCGCTGTAAACAAAAAGACGTGAAGATGTTTGCAGGGAGACAGTTTCTGAGGGAAATCTGCGACGCTGAAACTGAGTCAGAGCGAGAAGCTGCTGAAGTGAAAACAAAGAAATGAAGGAGAAAGTTGCTTCACGTTTCCATCTGATGGATAATCTCCCAGCAGCTGCTGCAGGAATTAAAAACAGACGCTTCAGACGCTCGTCATCGGTATGCCGGCTCGGCTGCATTTTCTCTGTCAAACAGAAACCCGCTTAAACAAACACGCGACTCAGACTCGTGACTCGTAATGACTCGTAATGACTCGTAATGACACGTTATGACACGTTATGACACGAGGGGGGACTCGCTGTAAATACACACTTCTCTCTACAGAGATCAAAAATGAAAATGAAAATGGAAACTGTCCACGAAGTGAAACAGCAGCTCTCAAATAAAGAGGAAATCTGAAATTATCGGCTGATCTGTTCGCCAGAATAAATGTTGGGATTTTCCCATATTTGAGATTAGCACGTTATTATTATTATTGTAATGTATTTAGTATTATTATGTTGAATACATTGAAACTTTATGTTTCTTTATGTTTCAACAACACAAATCTTCATGCATGGTTTTAGTGAGGAAAATATGTTTTGGCTAAAAAAAAAAAAACTGGTTTTGTTTCCAGCAAAAAAAAAAAAACAGCGATATCTTATAAACAACAACAAAAAAAACAAAGTATTTGGTACAATCCTGGCAGAATGAGACGTCAGTCTTTATTGGCTGCTTTATCAATGAAAATCTCCTGGCAGGAAACGCAATAACATCTTAAATACAACCACTTTTTAGAGAAAAAAAACAAAGAAAAAAACAGCAGCTTTTTTTTTGGGGGGGGGGCACCATCCGGACAGGAAACGCAGCGTCGACTGACAAAAAAAAAAAATTTTAATCACTTTATCTGTAAAAACCAACAGCTTTTATGTGGCACTATCATGGGAGGAAACCTCTCGTGTCTGTAAAAAAAAAAAAAAAAAACATTTATCATAAAAAAAGCAGATTTTCTTAGTTAAAAACAAACACTTTTTAGGTAAAAATTATTTTTTAAAAACAGCAGGTTTTTCATGGCACTGTCATGGGAGGATACAGTATGTTTCTGTTTAAAAAAATGTTTTTTCTGTTTTTCTTAAAAAAATTAAATCACTTTTTTTCACTTTCATTTCCTTGATTTTTTAAATTTAATTTTTATTTAATTATGTTGTACTTTTTACTAATTATTTTCTTTTTATTTTATTTTATCTTGTGTTTTTGCCCTTGTCTTTTTTCATTGCTTATTGCCTCCTCTCCGTGTTAGTGACAGAAATTAAATTTGTCAGGTGTCAAAGGTGCTGAAAAGTGAATCGGTCTGAACTCAGATTCTGGTGCAGATCACAGACAGAAACCTGCTCCGATCTCCGGTCTCCGTGCCTGGTAAAACCGGAGGCGAGCGCCGGAGGACGAACAGTCAGACGGACGGAGGAGGCGAGCGACAGCTTCTGTGTTTTTTCCAGCTCAGAGTGAAACCAGACGAGAATGAGGAGGCAGATATCTGATAACAGGCCGCTCGGCTGCTTAAAGCTTTCGTTTGGTTGCAGAACTCGAACAAAGAAACTCATCTGAGGTTTATATCCAGGTTTTACATCCTGTCACGAATATTTTCCATCAGATGTTTTTAACAGTGTGACGTGCAAACTGACGACGTAATTCAGACTTTTTTAAAACATCAGTTTTCAGTCGATGCACCTAAAAAAGTTAGTTAGCCACACAGGAAATCAATTAATAATCATTTTCAGTGATGCTGAGCATCGACAAAGACATTAAAAACAATCGACAAGCAAACAAATAGCAGTTAAAATTGAAATAAAATCTTACAAAATAACATATAATAACAGCAATATCAACAGCTAAAATAATAATACAGGATAATAAACAAGTTATGGTGAAAAAATATAATTAAAAACATTTAAACTCATTTAAAACAGGATCTGAAATGAGACATTTTAGCCTCCGTGATGCTGGAAAAGTGTCAGAGTTTAAGTTTCTGTGAGAAAATGACATTTTTCCTCGTTAAGTTCTGATTTGAGAAACTGGAGCAACAAGTTATTCTGCGACCGAGTATCAAGATTTTGTGTTTAGAGATAAAAGGGATGAAATATAGAGAGGAAGCATCAGTTTCAAAACTTTATAGATGGATAAGTTTGGAAATTAAATTGTCATTTAATTTAGTTTTACCTATTTACTTTTTGACTATTTATTTATACATTTTTATCTATTATTATTTGTGCTGTTATCCCCTCATTTAGTATTTATTATTACTAATTTATTATTAATATTACATTTATTTATTTTATTTTTTATGGTTTCGTTTCCTCAGTTTCTGGTTTTAATGAGAACAATTTTAGTTCTTTAATTAATCACAAAGTCTTGCTTTCTTACTCATGTGCTGGTTATAACATGCAGGTCGCAGTAACATTAGCTCTAAATAACAGAAAAAAGGTGTTTTTTAACGTCCGCTGAGCTGCTGCTGACAGTTTTTGAGGGATTTGCTGAGTTTTCTGTAAATTTGTGATGTTCGCGTTTATTTTTGCATATCTGACACGTTTGGGGTCATCTGAGTAAATTTACATTCAGATTTATTTATTTCAAACATGTAAAAAAGGAAATTATTATAAATAACATACAAACAAAAAATGAAACAAACAATGAAAAACATAAAGCAAAACAAACACATCGTGACTCGGTTTACGTATTCGAGTATTTCGAGTATTTAATTTAAACTTTGAAACGTTCCAGACGCTCGACTTTTTCGATGTAATTTTTCTCACGACTTTGAAACTGTCCACGTTGTCGGACTAAAAGCTGCTGATGACGCTCGATGACCGCTAGTCAGAAAATTATAATCGTGTTTCCATCGTAGGATCTCGTTTACGGGGACGGCCTCGCGGTCGCTCCGCTCAGTCTGTGAGTCGCCATCACAGTTCAGCTCCTCAGTACACCGCGGTGGAATCTGGAGTCGACGTTTTCTGTCTACGACAGCGTCGATCGCGATGTAATCGTCCTTCTTCTTCGTCCTCTGCTGAGTTTTCAGCTGTGATGTCTGTTCGTCGATGTGATGTCGTGATGTCGAATTCGTTTTTCCGTTTTGGTCGCGTCGATGAGCTTTGAGGTCGTGAAGTGGAAAAAAGTTTCCACACGTGAATTGATAAAAAGTTTCTTTGATCAAACGTCAACTTTTGGCAGCCATGTTTATGAATTTATGACATCGAGTCGGTGACTCGTGTTCGAAAATGATCTCCGAGTTGCTGAGTTCAATCAAACTTTATTTGTGGAGCACTTTTCATACAAAAATAATTTAGCACAAAGTGCTTTGCATACAAACAGATTAATTAAAGAAAAATACATGACCCCAAATTAAATTAAATTAAAATAGAAATTAAAACGCAGCATTGTTTGTATTTCACTGAAGATGTTTGCAGCTGCTCAGAGAAAATGAGGACTAGAACGACGACTCGGCCGACGACTAAAACGACTCGATGAAATTCATCTTCGATTTTAAGACGATCAGATTTTTTGACTAAAATCTCGCAGAGATTCAGAGAGAAATCATCGGTCAGCTGAGAGAAGAAGAGCTCCGACTGTTCAAGTATTTTCTTATTTTCCAACTCTGTGTGTGTGTGTGTGTGTGTGCGTGTGTGCGTGTGTGTGTGTGTGTGTGTGTGTGGGCGGTCAATGGTGACCTCTGTGTCTAACTGGGACTCGTTGACCTCTGAGTGGACAGACAGCCCAGTTTAGAGTGTGTGTGTGTGTGTGTGTGTGTGTGTGTGTGTGTGTGTGTGTGTGAACTGGGTCAGAGTGTGTGGCAGCGGCTCAGAGTCGACCTGCTTCTGTTTGCGTCCGACCGTCATTTTAAAATCACTCGTCGTTTCTCGGTGCTGAAAGCTCTCTAACGAGGACGGCGTGTTTCTCTGTTTCTGTTTTCGAGCTGCTGCACGTTTCTGAGCGTGAAACTCCGCGAATCCTCCTCCCCGTGGTTTTATTTAAACGGCGTTTAGAAGAATTTGCCGCATTCAACAACTTTGATAGATTAATTGAAACATGGTGCACATTCCTGCATGTTTTCTCTTCGCTCAGCAGCTGCAGCACAAACACGCTCCGTGGCACTTCTGCTAAATTTAACTGAGCCTTTGTTTCAGGATTTTTTTTTCTTACCCAGAAATAGGCGACATAAATTTAGTCCAGACGCCCTTGAAGGCACCAGAGTGCCTTCAAAAAAGATGCATTTGGTGAAATTATTAAAATATAAGCAAGAAAAACAAAAGCAGACATACTCCGTTAACAAATGTCGGTATTTCGTGCCCTGAAAGAAGTGAATACTTTTCAAATCCTACCGAATTTTTTGAAATTTTATTTAAAAAAGCAACAAAATTTCTGCCCCAATATTCACCATACACACCTCGATCCAATCAAACAGGAATCAAGACAAAAGCAAGAACAGATCAGTCTGAATAAACTGATACACACGACACATTTTCAAATTTCAATATAAAAAATAATAAAAAAAACAAAACCAAATTTAACAGATTTAGTCGCGGATGATAAGGATACAGTGTTCAGGTGGCAGCAACACATCGCATCAGGGGTCGATCGATTTTTTTTGACAGTCGAGTTATAACAGTTTCTGATACCTCCGAAACAAAGAAGACCGACAAATACTGTCAGTAAAACTCTGAAAAAGACAAATACTGTCAATAAAACACTAAAAAAGACAAATACTGTCAGTAAAACTGTGACTGCGGAGCAGAGCTTCACATAAAGTGGCGTTGAAACGTCCAGACTGCCTCTCAGGTTTGGGGCTGCTCTGTTTACGGCCTGTAATTCCTTCCATCTGGCCTCGCCGTTTGCCAAAATGTCTTTCTCGTTGCATATTCTCTCCCCTCTGTCCTCCCCTCAGGTGCCCCCCCCTTAAACTGGCACAGGCCGTCCTGTAACAGTAACCCATTTACAGGAAAATGGGTCGGATCCACGGCGCCGAGCTCACGCTACAGAGCCGCACTGCCAGAGGAAACAGCGAGCCGCCGCCATGTTTCACCCAGATTCTCATAGATTTATTGGACAGTAAGAGGCCGATACTGTACGAGGGAGGAGGAGGAGGAGGAGGAGGAGGAGGGGGAGGAGGAGCAGCAGGAGGAGGAGCAGCAGGAGGAGGAGGGGGAGGAGGAGGAGGAGGAGGAGGATGATTTTTATTTTATTTTTTTAAATGAGCCGCGACAGAAAAGTCAAAGAAACTTTCCAGTTGGATGTTTTTTTATGTGAATTTAATACTTTCACTTTAGTGACTCATTTTCTTAGTTTATCGTTTATATCGAAATTATTAGATTATTAATTATCAGAAAGAAAGAAATATTTATTTTTAATTTGACACACTGAAAATCAATAAATATCAGAAACACTTCATTGCTCACTTTTATGTAAAGAATATATCCGATATTTAATTACTCATTTGGCCAATCACCGATGTCGATATATCCACTTTTTTGGACCTTTTTTTTTTTTTTTTTTTTGGCAAACTATACTTTTCTATTTGTATTGAATACTATGTTAGGACATGATTTATCACTTTATTTTTAAATATATGTATTTGTTTGTTTTTTGACATTTTTATTGGATACTATTCTTAGTATTTTTATTACTTTTACTTTTTGTATGGCATGTTTCTTTTACTTTTTGGGCATACTATACTAAGACACTTTTTCAAATATCATACTATGACATCACTTTTTTCAATTTTTTTTTTACATTTTTTTGTCATGCTGTACCGACCTTTAATCAAATACTATACTGGAGTATAAATCATTTTTACCAGTATATTTACTGTAGTAGCGGCTCTCTGTAGTCGTCCTGTGGCTCGACGTCATTTCACTGCCGTGTTTTATGATTTTTATTCTCATATTTTTTGTGTTTCTGTGTGTTTCTGTGTGTGTTGTGTAATAAGAGGAGTTAATCTGATTTGTTTGTAACAGACAGAAGAAAATCGTTTTCTCGTTTGTGATTTTTTCGGTTGTATTCTGCCGTAAAGAGAAGCCGTCCGACATAATCTGCAGATATTAAAAAACACTTCGATGTCAGACTAACATCTTAAAGACAAAGTAATCTGATTACAGCAGGCGTGCTGACTGATCTTTGCTGATCGTGGAGCTCCTTTAGTTGTACTTTTATTACACTGACGTCGGTAAATTCGGGTCACAGGATCTGTCGCTGAGCGGCGGCGTCGTCTGCGGGTCACAGAGGGCGTGACCTCTCGCCCCTCCGCGCTCGCAGATTGAGATTGTGATCTTACTGGTTTTGCGGGTGTAATCCTGCAGGATTTGAGTCCCCCAGTCCTCGGTCCTGATCAGCGGGCCAGCTTAGCCTCGGAGGTCTCTGCTGCCGCAGCATCTGTCGCCGCTCGTTGACATCACGCTCCTCCCCGCGGCCTCGCCAACGCTTCGCTCTCACGCACAAAAACTCCACCTGTTCACTTAATAACGTTACATTAAAACTCACCTGACTGTTTTTGTGTCTGCAGATCAGCATCATGGGGAAAGGCTGCCTCACAGCGACCAAATACTTCCTGTTCCTCTTCAACCTCATCTTCTTCGTGAGTATTTTATCTTCTGTTCATCATTTCTCATTAAAGGAGAAATGCACCGTTTTAACTCACTGTTAAGGGGCTGTTCTCGCTGCACGTCGTGGTTACATGTTTGTTTTATGAAGAATCACGGCGTCATGCTGGAAGGACGACTTCAGTTTGGGAATCGGCTCCTTAAATAGAATAGAAATACTTTATTAACCCCGTGAGGGAATCATAAATTGTTTCGTTACAGCAGCAAATAAGAGAGCAGAAACTGAATAAAATATTCAATAAAAAGGCAAAATAATGCAAATATATATATATATAAATATATATATATATACACAAAGGAAGGCAGTTAACATATAATAAAATAGAGTCGAATAAAATAAAATAATAAAGATGTACAGAGAACAAAAAAAGGCAGAAAAGTTAAAAAGAGCAATAAGAATAAGTGTGCAGAAAGTGAAGGTGGATGTGAAAACTAATATTGTGTAACATTACTTAGATACAGTGAAGCACCTGACTGTTTTTACTTCATTATATATTTATTATAATTTTAATATACGTTTTGTGGGTTTGTTTGTCTTGTTTCTTTGAACACGACACGAGTTCTTCAACATGTTTGAGTCAACAAAGCTGTCGGCTCTCTTTTGTTTGAATTATTTTTTTATTGAATTAGTGTTTTTGAGAGGAAAAAACGTGTGATATATATTATGTAATATTTCAGATATAATTCTGTAAAAATTCTCTTTGTGGAAATAAAACATTAAATAATAAGAAAAAGAATCACACAGTTACGTAAAATAAAATAAGATTACTATAACTAATTACTATACTAAAAATCCACATCACCGCCTTTCCCATCATTTAAAGAGTCTCGACGAGATTTTGTGTGTTTTGACGGTAAATTGCTTCAGTTCTGAGATTAAGAAAAGTTCATTCACCATCTCTGAGTTTTAGTCACAGACCACGAGTTTGTGGCCTCGTTACCACAGTGATACTCACTTTATCGTTTCCTCTCTGTCGCTCTTCTTCTGTGGAAATGTGATCTGTGATCTGAGGTCGAGAGCTTCTTAGCAACACACACACACACACACACACACACACACACACACACACACACACACGTGCGTCACATTCTGTGTGAACTGATCTGAAAAACTGAGCAGCCTCGTATTCAGCGCGTACATTTATGACCGTATGCTCGGGAATGCAACTATACCATTAACCCTTTGCAGCCTGACCAGGTTGGTTGGATTTCTTTCAAAAACATGAGCAAATAAAAATGTACAAGAGCAACTTGGGAGGAAATTATTAAAAGATGATAAAGAAAATGACCTGAATACTGGTTATAAAAGAGGGGTACTTAAAAAAAAAAAATTAAAAACTAGAGAAAAGTGTCCAGAAGGCTATATTTATGTTTTTCCAGTTATATATTTCCAATTTTGTGACAGAAAAAATACACATTTTCTGTAATTTTTTGCATTTTTTTCATGCATTTATTTAATTTATATTTATTTTTATTTTAATTTTTTGTTTGTTTATTTTCAGGAATTTTTCTTGGAAATTTTTACCAATTTCTTGTGTGTGAGTTAAAGTTAACTTAATGTGTTGTTAAGTTAATCATTTGCAAGAACTGAGTTGAAAGTTATAAGATAATTAAAATAAGAACTAAAAAACGTTTATAAATGTAGTTTTCTGGGCATTTCCCCTGTTTTAGGATAATATCAAGTAATCGCCGCTGCAGCTCATTTTCGGCTCATTTTTTGGACACCTTTGTCTCATTTCTTGCCCCAAGTTGCTCATTATGTTTTTTTCTCATGTTTTCTAAAGAAATCCGATCAGTTTTCTGATGTTTCAGAGATGAAAGCTTGTGAAAGGCGTCTGAACGCAGCTCAAGAAAACTGATGTTGATCCAGGTGTTAAAGGGTTAAAAAAGGACAGTGCAAAAAAAACAAAAAAACACAATATATAAAAATGCCAGAATCAGCCAGGAGACGGTTTTTATCTGTAGTCTGTCAGTGAAGGTTTTACACAAAGCTTCAAAAAATCAACAAAATAAAATAAACAAAAATAAAAAATAAGACAAAAAAACCCCAAAATAAACAAAATTAAAATACAGTTAATGAAGAAATAAGACAAAAAACAAAATAAATGAAAATACAATACAGTACATGAAAAAATATGAGAAAAAATTAAATAGAATATCATAAATGAAAATAAAATAAAAGAAATGAAATCGAAATAAAATGTAAAAAATGAAAATAAAACAAAACAGTCAAAAAAGAACAAGACATGCAATTTAAATACTGGAAGAGAATAAACAAAATTTACAGCTCATTCACAGAAATTTGTCTGTTTTTCTTCCCCAAAGTTGTATCTATTATTGAATAATAATAATAATGTAATTTTATTTAGGCAAAATTCACAATGAAACATTTACCTTATTTAAAACGGAGCAGCTGTTTTCCTCCTGAGGGGCAGGTAGGTGGAATAAATTAATCAATGACAGAATTTGATTAATAAAGTACAAAACATCAGTTCATTTTCCAGCTCACTGAATCATGAAAAATCTCAGGTTTAATATAAATTTGTCAGTCACATTTTATTTATATTGAACTGAAGCTTCTCATGTTATCGTCATTTTTTAATTTTAGTGACAAAATGTAGTAATGGATCCTGTCAGGCTGTAAACAGGAGCTCCAGCTGCTGACGTCACGTCTTCGTGGTTTTTTTGGGGGTTTTTAAAATAATTAAAGCACTTCACATTGCAAAGTTATTTTCAGACAGTAACCTCTCTCAGACTATTTTTGGGACAGTGAAGCTCTTCAAACTAAAATATTTAGTCTCGTGTTTTGAGCTGTGAAATCCCGGAACAATAAAAAATTAATAAATGTCAGTGTCACGGAGGCGTCGCATCGCTGCACACGTTAAATATTTAATAATCAGGCCTGCGTGTGCACAGACACTGAAGCCACGCCGGCATCTGAGTGACCTGGATCTTAACTTGGACCTGGAAGATTTTTTCCTAAATGCTTCAAATACATTTTTAAATGTTGTCTTAATCATTTCTGTAGTTGCTTTTATTTATTTATTTATTTTTATTTATTTTATTTTTTGTTTTTATTTTATTTTATTTGAATTAATTTAATTGTATTTAATTTAATCTTTTTTGTTTGTTTTTTTTAAAAATGCATCATTTGTCACATTTTTTTAATATTTAACACTTTGAAACCTAGATGGATGTCGCTTTTCTTGTGCTGCCTTCAGACGCCTTAAAAATGCATTTAAAACTTTAAAGCTGTGATTGTTTTCGAAAACATGGGAACAAGGAAATGAGAAACTTGGCAAGAAATGTTACACGAATTGCAAGAAATCTGTTGATTGAGAAAATTCATATTTAAAAGGCTATTTAAAAAAAAAAAAAAAAGCAAAGAAAAACTAACTTTTTATAATAATCTTATTATATATTTTAAGTTATGAAATTATTGAGCACTATTTCCATGTAATTTTTTACATCCTTTTAATTTTTTAATTTATTTAATTTTAATCAATTTCTCATTTATTTATTTTGTGTGTGTGTGTGTGTGTGTGTGTGTGTGTGTGTGTGTGTGTCCTCCAGCTGTGCGGAGCTGTCATCATGGGCTTCGGACTCTGGCTCCTGCTGGACAATCAGAGCTTCATCGTCGTCCTCAGTGAGTCCCTCTTTCACGTTTCTGTGATGTATCTTTATTAACCCTTTAACATCAGTTTTCTTGTGCTGCATTCAGACATCTTTCGTTAGCATTTAAACCTCTGAAACCTCAGAAAATTGGTTTGATTTCTTTGCTTAATAAGGCAATGAAATGGCAAAAAAATAGGGAAAATAAAATAACTGGAAAATTTGTTTGTGTAGAGAAATGTTCAGAAAACTATGATTATGATTATAATTATAATTACATTAAAAAAACATTTTATATATATATTAATTTATTATTATTATTATTATTATTATATTCAATTATTTATATAGATTTATATTTTAATTTTATTTTTCATTTTATTAAAAAAAATAAATTTGTATAATTTAATTATGTTTATAACATTAAAACAATTCACACAATACTCACTGTACTACCAACACATCACACACCGTCAACACACCAAAAACAGATGAAACAAAACAAAACAATACAAACAAAACAACAAAGACAAGACACTGTCACTTAAATACTATTTTTGTCTGTTTGTTTTGAGGCTTTTGGTTTTGTTTGTTTACATTTTTTTCTTTTTTTATATTTTATATCTAAATTTCAGGTAATTTTCGTGTACCTTCTTCCCATATATTTGACAGAAGTCAAGCTGATTTGCTCCGGTTTCAAAGGGTTAAGGACAAACTATTTGGTACTCCGTCTAAAAAAGGCATGTTGATGATTTGGCTGAGCGTCTCTGCTCAGTCCCTGTCCTCTGTCCTCTGTCCTCTGTCCTCTGTCCCTGAGACGTGTGAGAGGCTGTTTGTCCTGTTTCAGGCTGAGTTTATTCTGCTGATGAAAGTTTCCGTTCAGCCTGAATCCTGCTGCTGTTTTCTGCGTTTGACCTGAATCTTGTATTTGCATGTTTGGTTGTAATGAAATCAGATTTCTGGCCGTAAAGATGAAATCAAACAAACAAAACCGAACGGCCATCGTTGTTTTACCTGGTGAACTTTTCCACTGACGCACGTGTCGAGCTCATGACTTTATCATTATTTTTTGTTTGCACAGTTGAAATATGTTGAACTGTTAACATCCAGGTTACAGACTGAAGTACAGAAGCTTTTCGTTCGTGGCTCTGCACGAGACAAAAACCCGTCCAGTCGGTTCTGAAGCACTTTTCGGACAGAAATCTGTCCAGCTGATCCTTTTCGGACACAATCTTCCTGCAGCATTGAGTTGCACGTTGATGCAATTTCATTCAAAAACATGGGAAAATGACAACCGTGTAAAAATAATTCCACAAATTGCAAGAAAATTGTAGATTTAGAAACTTTTTTTAAAAAAGATAGGGGAAAATATAAAAAATAATATTTAAAATTGTTAGAATGAAATTTTTTTAAATTATTGTAATTTGGTTTTTTTTCAGGTCATTTTCCTTTTGTTTTTTAACTTTCTTTTTTGTTTTTTTTCCCTTGTTTTTCTTTCTTTCTTCCTTTTTTAATTTTCAGGTACTTATCTTGTACTTTTCCTGATTTCTTGCAGTCATTTTTTCTTTTGTGCTCATTGCATTTTTCCCATGTTTCTGAATAACCCAAGCCAGTTTGCTCAGGTTTCAAAGGGTTAAAGTGATAAAGACATTAATGCATCAATGCATCAATAATTATAATGTTATTATTATGTTATTATGTTGTTATTCTGAAATGAGCCATTTGGCAAAATAATTAATAAAATAAATTAACAAAGTTTTGCTCAAACTTAAAGCAGATTTTAGTTCAGTTTAATATATTCGCACTCCATTAAAAATAGTATAAAATCCAAATGAAAAAAGTTAAAATATTAATGCTAATAGTTTATTACTTGTAAGTTAGATTTTGAATGCAGGACTTTTATTTATTAGAGTATTTCTACTCTGTGTTACTGCAGTTTCTTCAGTAAATGCTTTGAATCCTCCTGACGGCAGTTTCACGTGTCAGACAGAAGCTACATTCGTCTGCGTCAGAACCAGATCGACTCTGAAAACATTCACACAGACGACCTTCGTCTGCCGGAGACTTCAGACCCAAACATCGCGTGTCGGGGTGAACGCGTTCGGCTCAGACGTTCGTTCACGCGTCGTGTTGATCAGACCGATGAAGGTCAAACCGACTCGTGACGGCGTCGGCGTGAAAGTTGAGCTCGGTGTGTTTTCACTGGCGTGTTCAGTTAAACACACGTGTTCAACAGATTTCCTCAGTTTCTGTCTGCTGCTGGACTCAGTTTAACCCTTTAAAACCTGACAGCAGTTTTCTCGCGCTGCGTTCAAACGCTTCACACAACTCGGCAAGAAATGTTTCACAAAGAGCAAAAACATTTACATTAAAAAACTTGTTTTATTATTAGAAAATAATCCAAAAAAATGTCAAAATATCCAGAAAGCTTTATTTATAACTGTAATAATTTTATGTTTAAAATTTTATAACAATTTGGCCTCTTTTTTGCTTATTTTTAGGTAATTTTCTTGTTACATTATATCTTATTATTTGCTAATTTTGGGGCCATGTCTTGTGATGTTTTTGAGAGAAATCAGAATAATTTGCACGAGATTCAAAGGGTTTAAAATATTCCTTTAAGACACCAATCTCTCTCTTCCTGTCCTTTTGTCTCCTCCGTCTTTATCTCGTCTGTCCCTCTCCTGCTCTCTGACACTCTGTTCAAACAAATAGTTTCATTACTGCAGCAAGAGTTTAAGTCTTCAGAAACTGGAAAAACATAAAAACTCGTGAAAAAAAGTCGAGTTTTTCCTTTGAGTGAGTCTGAATCGTAGAAACAGTCGGAGTTTATCAGCGAGAGAAGAAGAAGAAAGAGAGGAGCAGTGTGAGCGAGACACAACGGCTCAGAGACGCCTGCAGGAGGAGAAGTGTTGATGCAGAAATATAGAGACAGACATTGAGCTGCTGTAATAGAGAGACTGTGTGTGTGTGTGTGTGTGTGTGTGTGTGTGTGTGTGTGTGTGTTTGTGTGTGTGTGTGTGTGGCGTCACTGAGGACATTTGTCCCTCTCTGCAGGTGTCCTCCCCTCAGACACTGGGCTCTTTCTGCTCCGTCCAGCATCAGCATGCATCACATCAGCCCAGTGCGCTCACCGCCTTACTCATCACATCACTACACACACACACACACACACACACACACACACACACGACATCAGCGGCCTGTGCGAGCAGCGAGGACGGCGGCGGGCGGTTAGCGTGAGTCCAGGGATGTCGAAGTACAGTGGGACAGTTTATCTTTGTGTCTGCACACAAACGAGACGTGTTGATGCTCATCGGGACATTTTCTGACGCCGCCGGCGAACCGTCACTGATGACCACGAATCGATGAGCCGCCTGGCGCTGCCGTAACCTGATGGTACAGAGACGACGGCGCTGAGTCACAACCCGCCTGATATCATCACATATTATGGGATGGATCTGGTTTGATACAACTCCTGTCTGCAGACATCCCATAATAAGTGGTTGAATGCAGCTAAATACATTAACTGAAGTGCAGTTTAGGAGCTTTGCTCGACTACAGTCGAACTGCAAATAAAAGCTCACGATTACCAGCCGGCTGCGGAGACACATTTTGACAAATAAAGGCCCGTCTCTGTTAGAGGCTCGCTCTGGTTACCGTGGTTACCGTGCAGTTTTATTTTTACAGAAGTTCTTCAGACGTATAAAACCGGGTTGCTGACCTGCTGGTAGTGTTGTAGTCAAGATCATACCGAGACCAAGACGTGACCGGGACCAGAGTGTGCCGACACGAAGACACGATATATATATACACACATATATATATATATATGTGTGTGTATATATACTGTATATACACGACCGTATCACAGCTGTGGTGATATACAGTACATCGTCACTCTCTCTCGTGTCATATTACTTTTATTAGTTAACAGTAAAAAGTGACAACAGTTTATGATTTGTTTGTTTATTTAATGATTTTTTTTTGGCTCCACCGACACCGCAACCGCTGGACGTGACAGCTGTTGCCTAGCAACGCATAAACAGTTTCCTGCAGGCTGCCGGCTAACCTGCGTTAGCTCGGTCTGCATGTTCTGCACAGAGCAGCTGCTGAGCGTCACCGACATTTATCTGCGTGTTTTCAGTGAAATCAGAGACTGTTAACGGACACTTTGAGATTCACGAGTTAGTTTGATCAGACGGTTCGTCTCTGCAGCGTGTGTCCGCTCACCGCCGTGACCTCCGTCACCTCCGGTCCCGGATCAGACCGCGTGTGTGTCGGTTTCTCGGGCTGCACGTCCTCGTAACATCTGTGACAGCTGGTTTACTCCCAGTACATTTACCAAAAAAAATGTTTACTTTAAAGGTACTTTACTTACCTTTAAAGGTTTATCAGAAGCCGTCACAGCTGCTCCCTCCTGGCTGCAGGTCGAGGCTTTTTGCATCAGGCAGAATTTTGTTTAGGTATTTTTTGAGCGATGAGCAATCAGACGGGATTTCCTCGCTCTTCAAACGCTTTACAATCCAACCGTCAGTGTGAGCTTAATTAACGGTTTACAACAGCTGTGAGGCGGAGTGATACATGCAGAGTTAAAAGTCCCAGTGACAGAACTAACTTGTGTGTGTGTGTGTATATACTGTATATATATATATATATATGTGTGTGTGTGTATATATATTTATACATACAATTTTAATGGTTTCTGTGAATGGTGACAGCCGTTATCGGCGTGACTGGTTGGACTTTTACACCTAACAGATGTTAACAGATAAATCTGTTGTGGTCTCGATTAAAAATCCGGAGTCCAATTTGTCTCGGAGCTGCACGGGTCGTTTTATCTGGCCGACCCTAAACAACTGTGTGTGTGTGTGTGTGTGTGTGTGTGTAACAGCACATAAACACACACACACTTAGACATGCACACACAGGTTTTCATATCCTGCACCTCCCTCCTCCGCAGCCTGATTTTCCATCATAAACTCTCCTCATTTGTCTCTGTTGCGGTTTGGAGCAGAGCGCCCTGGTTCACTGATCTCCCGGGGATATCCCATGATGCCTTGAGGCCATGACGGGGGGGGGGGGTTGTTGCATTTTTTTGTTGTGAAGCACTTTGAGCTGCATTCCTTGTATGAAAAGAGCTCTATAAATTAAGGTTATTTTTGTTTTTAATTATCATTATTATTATTATTATTATTATTATTATTATTATCATTATTATCATTATTATTGTTATTATTATTATCATTATTATTATTATTATGATTGAAATGGTGCACTGGCTGACTTCAGCTCGCTGATGTTCACAGTCTCTCTCTGTGTAATTGTTCTGCACAGCTGCATCAGATTTGTGGTTCTGTAGTTTTCGATGAACCGTGCTCCGACAGTAAAGAGAGTTTCCTAAAATCCCGCCGCAGCCTTTGAACGTAGCTGAGGACTTCAGCTTCCTGCGTTACGCTGGACTCTGATCAGTCGCCGTCGCGTCGCGCTGCAGACGAACATTTGATTCTGATTTTGGTCATTTCTGTTGATCACGCGCTGCTGCATCAGCTGTTTTCACTTTACTCAAGTTTTTCTTTCTGCTTTAAAACATCCAGAAGATCCGACAAAACCTGTGATACATTTTTAAAAATACTTGTTGGTCTAAAATAAAACGGCCTCTGTGGTCTTTCACCTGACTGAGGATTTAACGTGAAAACATCAAGCCTCGTGCGAAGAGAAATAAGAGAAATATTTCCAGATGCAGCAAAATCTTCACCCAAATCTGCTCCGAACAGCTGAGCTCAGTGCTGAATCCCACTGATCTTAACTCACCTGTCAGCTCAGGTAACGCCCCCGAAACACCATATAAGGGCAGATTTAGTGCCGTGTGCAAAGACTCATGAAAAAGACTGAAGACATGACGCCGAAAAAAGGCTGAAAGAAGAAGAAGAACTTCTGCCGGAGAGAAACTGACATCGGCCTTAAAAAAGTTTTCTGATAACCGTAGTGGAGCAAAAGGCACAATATTTCTGTCTGAATTGTCGAGTAGTAAAAGAAGAAAGTTAGATTAAAATTATCAAGTAATGTAAACGTAACCTCATATATGTATTTAAGTATTTGAGTAAATGTACAGACGGACACACAGCTTAAAAACATGCTCAAATAATTATTCTAACAGTAAAATGAATTGATTTTCTGTTTGTCTAATAATAATAATAATAATAATAATAATAATGATGATAATAATAATAATAATGATAATAATAATCGACAGAATAAACATAAAACAGGCCAGCAGACAAAAAACAAAAAATAAGTTAAAATAAAAAAAATAAGATAAAACTATAAATCATCAACTAAAGTAAGATACAACATTTAAAAAAGAACTGCAGCAGTGTTTAATATAATTTATAATTGATTGATTTTATGTTCGTGTCTTGCACACAACATGCTCCGTCCTCACGGGTTTATAAAACACCCAAAATTACAGTCGCATCCGTCAGATAATTGATTTAATTTCATTTTATTACAAAGATTACGAATTATTTTACAGCTCGGTCTTAAACCAAATATTCTGTCTTTCCTGAGCTTCAGCAGGGAAATATGCAAAAAAAAAAACAACAAAAAACTCGGTGATGACTCGAGAAATCACATCGTCATCGTAAACGGTGCAACAAAACAAAAAACGGTTAAGTTTCTGTTCGTAACTGCACGCAGCGACTTTGTCTTTTGCGTGAATTATACTTCACACAGCGTTCTGCATATAATCATCCTTTATAACACGGTACGTCTGTGGCTTCAGCTCGTATTCAGCAGACCGTTTCTCCTCACACACGTGAAACATCCGGCGTTTTTCTCCTGAATATCACCGAGAAATCTGTTCAGGAAAAATGAGACAAAAGTTTACGATTTTATATAAAAAGTCTGAAAGTTTAGAGAGAAGAGTTAAAAAGAAAGACGAGTTTCAGCTCATAAAACGTACAGCAGGAACCAGAAATCTCCTCAAAGACGTCGAAACTGTTAAAACATCAGCACACTTTATTTTAGACTCGCCGGAGCAGCGGGGTGATCCCTCACCGGCTTCTCAGCCACAAACACTGTCAGCCGTGTGGGTTTTTGTGTATTTTGGATGTCGTCCCGGCAGGAAGCTCTGCTGCCGTCGCTCACATGTTTTCTCGCTCTGTGAATCTGCAAAACTGATTTCACATCCGACAAAAACAGAATCCACAAAGAACTTATTCAGCACCGACTTCATCCGTGCGTTTAGTTTTCTTATAAACAATAAAATTATTCTTTGAAATGTGGATCTCCATCACTTTTTTTGTAGCTTTTTCACATTTTTTTAAACCTTTAAACCAGAAGCAATCTTTTTATTTTTTTGGGAGTTGGGCTTAGAAAATGTATTTATTTATTTGTCAACTAGAGATGTATAAAAAATTAGTGAGTAATTTATAAAAAATCTCTGAAAATTAACTGAAAATTAGCAAAAACAAAAAAAGAGGAAAAGTGCAAAAAAATTATTAGAATATTGTCACATAATTTTAAATATGTAATTATGATAATTATAAATACAGTTTTGAAAAGATTTTTTTAAGTTAGTCTGATGTATTTAGAGAAATCGTTTTGTCGGGTCAGTTAGATCATATCGACTTTAAAATGTGCTGCAGGTTGTCACAGAGTTAACTTTAGTTTAATTTTAGGCAAAGTTTACACTTTATTAAAGTTTTTTAACTCCGTGATCTCGTTTCTCCTCTCAGATAACTCGACGGCTGTGAAGGTGGCGTGCTACGTCCTGATCGGCGTCGGAGCTTTCTCCATGCTCATGGGCTTCCTCGGCTGCCTCGGGGCCATTTACGAGATCCGCTGTCTGCTGGGCCTGGTCAGTGTGTGTGTGTGTGTGTGTGTGTGTGTGTGTGTGTGTGTGTGTGTGTGTGTGTGTGTGTGTGTGTGTGTGTGTGTGTGTGTGTGTGTGTGTTCTGATCATTTAAACATGATGATGAATGATGCAGCTGTGGGACGTCAGGAGGATTTACTGCAGAAATAAAACAGTTTTCATGTTTTCAGAGGATGAAAATCTGTCGTGTATCTGTGGAGTTTCAGACTCGCAGCTGAACTCGAGTCGGCAGAAGTGACGATTATTTCAACTCTGTTTACTGAAATGACGATCGTTAAAGTGTTCGACTGAAAACCTCAAAGAAAAACGAAAATCAAATCGTTTTAGTTAATTCAGCCAATGAATTCATTTTCTGAAAAACATAAGTCATGTTAGGAACGTCAGCCGATCTCAAATAAAATCACTGGATTTTACTCAAATATTGAAATATTAACGTTGTTTTATCATGTTGAATACCATATTTAAATTAATCAAAATTATGCTGTGCAACATAATTATGTAATGTATTTATTGCAGTTAGTGATTCGTCTTCATTATTATTTAGTCATCTTTAAAAAAATATTTCTGCTTTTTTAAATAATATTTTTGCTCTTTTTCAGTAATAAAGTAATCATTTTTATTACAGTAAGATATAGGCTGCCTGTGCTATGGCCTGTTTTATATTTTGCTAGCAATACGTTTATATCTGTAATAAAATATCATCTTTCCCGTGAAAATTATGAGTTTATCCTCACAAAATATTTTCTTGTAATATTATGATTTATTTCCCGTAATATTACAAGTTTATTCTCATAAAATTACAACTTTTTTTCTCTCAAAGCTATTACTTTATTCCCGTAATATTGCAAGTTTATTCTTGTAAAATTATGACTTATTTCCCGTAATATTACAAGTTTATTCTTGTAAAATTAAGACTATATTCTTATAAGATTATGATTTTATTCTCGTAAAATTAGGACTTTTTTCTGTTAATACTATGAATTATTCTCACAAAATTACAACGTTTTTTCTTGGAAAACTATTACTTTATTCCTGTAAAATTTCGTCTTTACTCTCGTTATATTATGAGTTTATTCTCATTAACTTAAGACTTTTTTTCTCATAACACTATGACTTTATTCTTGCAAAATTCTGACTTTATTCTCGTAATATTGCGACTTTATTTTGGAAATCTCACCTTTTTTCCTCCGTTCCTGCTGGTTTGTTGGTTTGTTAGTGTTACTGGTTTTACTGGGACGGCCGTCATGTTCCAGCTGTCTGCAGATGTTGTGAGCAGCTGTTGTTTGTCTCCTCAGTACTTCACCTGCCTCCTGCTCATCCTCATCGCTCAGATCACAGCCGGCGCCCTCATCTACTTCCAGAAGGACACGGTGAGTGATGTCACTTCCTCTTCCTCTCTGCTCCGTCCTCTCTCGCCATGGTGGGCGTGTCCTCCACCTGATTTTGTTGGTCTCACCTGAAAGACGAAGGTCTGCAGGTGATTGTGACAGAAGGAATGTGGAGGTTAGCGGCGCGCCTGTCCGTGACACGCCTCTGCGCTCTGATTGGCCGCTCACGCCCTCGATGTGTCACAACACGCTCAAATATGTGCTGCAACACGAAAACAACACGTGCTGAGAGCAGACGCCGACTCCTCCCTTCAGACCGGCGTCTGAGGGGGACTCGTGTGGTCCGTGTTAACTCTTTGACGCTCAGACTGGCATCAGTTTTCTTGTGCCGCCTTCAGACGCCTTTAACAAACATCTGAAGCTTCGAAACCCGAAAAAAACACGGAGAAAAAGGCAATAAGCCAAATCCATTTCTTGTTAAGTTGCTCGCTGCCACTTTTTTTAATCTTTAGATTAAAAGGTAAAAATCCATTTTTTTATTTTTATTTTTATTTTTACATTTCAGGTATTTTTTTTCCTGAAAGAAAGAAATCAGGCGGATTTGCTCAGGTGTTAAAGGGTTAAAGCAGGCGGCGTTTGGGGCTGCGGCGCCCTCTGCTGGTTTAGATTAAAGATAAACAGGAAGAGCAGCAGAGTAGGTTTTGGTCTTTCTTGGTTTGTCGGTGAGGTTTGAAGACTGTCCTGCCGTAAACCGTCCGCAGACGTTTATCTGCAGAGATTTATGTGTTTTATTTCAAAAACAAAGACAAAAATCATCAACTTTCATTTTTCTGCTTCTCAAAGTTTCCTTTTAGCTCCAAGTGTGATTGTGTTGCACATTTTTCACAAAGAGCAGGTGAATCTGATCGACCTGTCGGGTTTTGAATGTAAATTTAAAGAAATTTCTAAACAATGATGGTTAAGAAAAAGGCAAAACCACACATTTATTTAATTTTATTTAATTTCTTTTAAAACCTTTGGGAGGAGGCAACTTTATGGTACATGGCCTAAAAATTAGTAAAGAAAAAAGTTACAAAAAAATTACCTGAAAATATGCAAATATACGAGTTTAAAAAAAGATTTAAAAGAATGATTTGTGTGAAAATTTTTTTCAAAATCTAAAATTCTTATATAAAATATAGAGTTTTCAGGACATTTTCCCTATTTTTTGTCCTTTTTTTAAAAAATATTTTTATTTTCTCGTTACTTTTTACTACTTTTTTGCAATTTGTGGGATGTTTCTTGAAGAGTGGGTTATTGCCCCTTTTGTTACGTATAAAATCATTATTTTTTTCTGATTTTTCTTTGAGTTAAACACCTAAAAGATGAGTGAGAGACACGTGATACATTTATTTTCCATCCACTGACGCTCTAATCCCTCCTGTCACATCTCCTGCCTCTTGATTCAAATATCACGTTCTTTCTCTATTTTCGTTTAATATTTGGTGAGAGCTCGTTGAGTTGAAACTGTCTCGCAGCTCTCACCATTTCCTCTTCTTCGTTATCTGTTTTATGTGATAAAATCATGTTAATTTCATCAGAGAACAAAATGTAATAAGGAAACCAAAAACCTCTCTGATGACTTAGATTATGTTTCTGTAACGAGATATTAAATTTTACAGCCCGTAAATATTTTAACTTCACGTTTTTCTATGATTTTGTTGGATGATTGTCGACTGAACGGTTAGTTTTCTGCTCAGTGTGCTTCTTTTTTATACTGTAGTTTTATTAATTATGTTAATTTAGTTTTTTGTCATTGTTTGTTCTCCTTAACCCTTTAGACCCTGGATCCTCGTCAGTTTTCTGATTTTTGCTCAGACGTCTTTCGCAAGTTATTTGACCCTTTCAAACTTAAATTGTTTTGATTTCTTTTAATAACGTTGGAAAAAAGTCAATGACCCACTTTTCAAGAAACGTCAAAAATTGCAAGAAATTAGAAAAAAGTGACAAGAAAATTGCCTAAAAAAAATTAAAAACAAAGGACTGTAAGAAAATTACCAAATAATTAGGAAAATGTCCTGAAAACTCTATTTATTATATAATAAGTCTAGATTTATAATTCTGTTACAGAAAAAAAGTATAATAATATATTTCAAACAAGTTATTTTTTAAAATCTTTTTTAAGTCTTTTCTTATTTTTGTGTGTATACACACACACACACACACACACACACAAACACACACACACACATATATATATATATATCTACTTTTTTTTCATCCATTTTTTAAATAATTTTTGGGCCATGTGCTGTTTAGAAAGAAATCAAACCATTTTCTTATGCTTTCAAAGGTGGACACACAAATAAAAGCAAACGAGCCTCACAGCAAGAGCAATGAACACACACACACACACACACACACACACACACACACACACACACACACACACACACACACACACAAAGGCTTCTGCTTTCATGTAAAATTGAAGCGTTTCCTGTCGGCCTGACTGACAGCATGAAGTATTTGACTTTAATGAACGTTAATCAGCACTTTGTGTTTGTGCAGACTTTAATCTGCTCTCTCTCACACACACACACACACACACACACACACACACACACACACACACACATGTTTATTTGGACCCCTGTAATTTCACAGTGATGGTTAAAACGTGTGTTTCTCTGATGCTGCGTTCAGGTCCTGTGAGTTTACGGTAATTGCCAGTTTGCGCGTGACTGCTGTTTATGTTTATGTCGACGTCAGAGTCGTAATTACGGCTCACGTTTGTCTGCGAGCTGCGACGATCACACGGGAGTGTGTGAAACAGCAAACAGAAGGAAATTCAACATAAATGTAATGGATTTAGTTTTATTTTGTAGATTTACTCTGTGTGTATTCATTATCGGACGGTATTATGACCCCATCCACGTTTATTTCGCGCTATATTTCATTTTTGTGTGGTCGTCGGTGGCGACGGCAGACGGTTTTTTTGGCTGTAAACGTCAGTGTCTAAATGCTCGCTCCTGCTCCTCTCTGTCCTGATGAAAAGTTATCCGACATGTCCCGCACATTTTCTGGCCGTCGCTGCTTTGATTAACGCGGCTGTGGGAGGATTTTTGGGGAATGTGAGTAAAAACGGTGAGACGGACTCCGGCTGGACGTCCCTGCTCCTGTCTCACGTCTACAAACGTAAAATAATGATTTGCTCTTTTATGGTTCTCTTTGTAAAACCTCTCAGACTCAGCAGGAGTTTGTTCTCTCTCATCTATAAATTATCTGAACAGAAAAACCCGAAATGCTACAAAAAAGGGATTCGGTTCAGATTTCCGTTTATTGTATCTGAGCTTTTGTTGGACGTATTATTTCGAGGAAAAACTCGCTTTAAAACGAAGAAAAGCGCAGATATCTGCTTTCCCAGTGCTCGCTGGAGACCTTGACTGTCTCGCCGTTTGAGAAAAGATTTAGAAACAATCTCAGTCAAAATCCCCTGCGTCTGCTCTCATTAACCCTTTAAACCCCGAGGCACATTTTACAAGCTGTTTAACCCTTTAAAACCTGAGCAGGTTGGTTTGATTTCTTTCAAAAACATGAGGGAGGAAAGCAGTGAGCACAATGGCAGAAAAAATAAGTCAGAGGAACAAGAAAACAACCTGAAAATTAGTTGTTAAAAAAGGTATAAATGTATATATATATATATATATATATGTGTGTGTGTGTGTGTGTGTCCTGAAAACTATATTCATAATTATTACAATTATATATTTAAAATTAGTAGTAGTAGTAGTAGTAGTAGTAGTAGTAGTAGTAGTAGTATGAAGTGCTCAGTTTTGGATTTTTTACTTTATTTACTTTTGGGTTTTTTTATTGTTGTAATTTTGTCTTGTTTTTATTTCTTGGCTTCATTTTTGCTTTTTCAATTTTTGAAGCACTTATTAGTATTGGTAAATTATTAATTTTTTTTACATTTTTTAAAATTTATTTATTGATTTTTATTATTATTTTATTCTGTTTTTTTTTTTTTTTGGTCGGTCGCAACTTTACCGTCAGTGAGCAACTTTAGTCGTCTACAGAACGTCACAAAGCTAAGCCAATTTTCTTTCTCCAAATTTAACCTATATTTTAATAAACACCACAAACCTGTTTCTGCAGTTAAATAAAGAAATGTCGAAGATCGTCACCAAAGTGCTGGCCAACTACCCCGGAAACAACTCGACCACGGAGCAGGCCTGGGACTTCATCCAGAGGAACGTGAGTGGGAAGCACTGATCTGGAATTATTCGCTTTTTTTTTTTAATTTTTTATTCATTTGTATTTTAATGTACATTTTAATATTTTTAATATTATATATTATTATAGATTTTTCATATTTATATTTTATGTAATATTTATTTAATATTATTAAGTTTTTATTTGTACTAAAAAAAATTCTCTTTACTTTAGTTTCAGTTAATTTGCAGAGTGAGTTTGCTGGTTCCAGTTTAGGTTTTTTTGAAACAAATCTTTTTATAGATGATAACAATTAATCGACAATCAATTCATCTGTCATGAAGTATTTAATTGTTCATGGAAATTTAGGCAATTAATCAAAAGTCTATGAACTGCTGTCACAGTAAATACAATATGCTGCTTTTAGCTTTGACTGAGAAAAAATATCATTTGGTATTGTTTGAAATTAGCAGCGTTTTTATATTCTTTTCGATTAAGGAAAGTGCTTTGCAACCCTTTTTTTTGTTTTTTTTCCAGGGCTAATTTTAGTTGTATTATAATCTGGGGGGATTCATCAGGAGCAAATTTTAAGGAGTTCAGAATATTTATTACAAAACAAAATCAACACTTTGTCTCACAGTCATGTAAATACCTTAAAGCCTAATTTACTTTGATTTATTTTAAATCTCATCTTTTTTTGCTTTGATATAATTTATCGATCTTCTTTTTCGTGTTTGCTGGAGCTAATTTTGAACCATCAATTCGTGATTATTTTCACAGTGAACTTATTTTCTATTTTTAAGTTATTTTTTGATTATTTTTTCTAACATTGTGCCCAAATCTGAACGTGCAGATGGAGTGCTGTGGCTGGAGCGGCCGTGACGACTGGAGCGGTAACATGGTGATCTTCAACAGCTCCCAGATGCTGTTTCCCTGCTCCTGCCAGAACATCTCGCTCGCCACCGGAAACTTCTCCGACAGCGGCTTCTGTGAGGCTCAGACGCCCGACTGGCCCGTCTACGACGTGGTACGCTCTCTTTTTTTTAATGTTGTCTTACCTGTTTCCCGTCACCTGGCTGAGCTCCTCGTTTATTTCTGTATTTATTCATTCGTTCGTTCATTGTGAGGGTGAATCTGTTTCAGGGCTGCGCCGACAGCGTGGAGAGCTGGCTGCTCACCAACATCGGGGTCGTGCTCGGGATCTGCCTCGGAGTGGCTCTGATCGAGGTACCTGCTCCCAAAAACACGATGTCTCGGTCTGTTTTTAGCCTCATCACCAAAAATGTAGATTCACTGTGGAGACAAATGTCCAGTTTTACTTTAGTCTGAGCTTTTTAAAATCAGCCTTTTTCTCATCAAAATCAAACATGGATACATTTTATTTTATTTTATTTTTCAAACTATAAAATATGAAAATATTGAATATTTATATTATATAATTTTTTTGAAGATATAAAATGCATTGAAAATATTAAATATTTAAAAGATGTAAAATATATTGAACATCTAAAATGTTTTGAAGATCTAAAATATCTTAAGGATATGATTTTTTTTTTAAAAAAACAATTTTTTTAAACATAAAATATGTGGAAGAAATGTTTAAAATATATTAAAAATATAAAATATTTTTAGGATAGAAAATATTTTTAAGAGAATATTTTGAAGATCTACAAATATTTTAAAAATAAACAAATATTTTGAAGATATAGTGACTTGTTCTTAACAAAAACAACAAAACGAACCTAAGCCACTGAGGGGCTGCTGCTACCTGCTGAGACTGATAATTGACGCGTCCGTCGTCTTCCGGGTCCAATGAATCCAACACTTCTTGTAATCATCCACATTTATTTATAAACGCTCTTGACACAATGCGCCGATAATTGAACTGCACATACAAACAAAAGGGCTCACATATTTGCCACAACGCATAAATAAAGTCGACGACCACGATCCGACGTGACGTGACGTGACGTGACGGTCAAAAAACTGTTTGCTCTCTCATTCAGCAGCACACCTGCTGAGTAATTACGTCTTGCTCTATTTAATCATTCCTGCCCACACAGTGCAGAGCGCCACCTACTGTGGCTTCCAGACAAACAAAAAAAAATAAACACAAATACACATAACCCAAAAAATGGCTCTAACACGCCGGCCCCTAATTGTAAATGACAGCTGACATTACAATTACCTTCAAAATTTAATTACAGAGCCATTATCCCAATAACACACAAAAAAAAAATGTACCAAATAATACCCAATATTGTGCACCAACAACCTGGTTTGACTCAGAGGTCACCATAAAGTCAACACTAACAACTTGCAGCTTCCTGTAATAGGCACAGCTTTGTGACAGGTCTTTCCAAGATATTTGCCTTCGTCTGGAGACGCACAGAGCGTACTAGACCTTTCTTGTCGGGGAAAGTTTCCAAAACTCTGCCAAGAGGCCAGGATCCACGAGGAGCAGCAGAATCCATAACAACAACAATGTCTCCAGGAACAAAATTTCTAATTTTTTGATTCCATTTTTGCCGTTCTTGGAGCAAAGGGAGGTACTCCTGTACCCATCTTTTCCAAAACAAATCCGCAATATATTGGACTTGTCGCCATCTCCTCTTCACGTACATATCATCTTTGTTAAACAGTCCAGGTGATAAGACTGGTTTCCCTTTCATCAGGAGAATGTGATTTGGAGTGAGTGGTTCAAGATCAGTTGGATCATCTGAAAGCTTAGTGAGGCGTCCATTCAAAATAGCCTCAACCTCGCACAAAACGGTGTGGAGTCCATCATCATCCAGTGTTTGAAGATGTAACACAGAGGTGAGAACTTTCCTTACCATACGAATGACACGCTCCCAAACACCACCATGATGTGATGCTGCAGGTGGATTAAAGTTCCACTGGATCCCATCTTGCAATAAGTCTCTCTGTATCTGGCCGTGATTTAAAGATGCAAGTGCTTCTCTCAGCTCTTTCTTGGCTCCAACAAAGTTCGTACCATTATCTGAGCGCATAGATGACACTTGTCCTCTTCGGCTGATGAACCTTCGTAAGGCATTAATACATGCGTCAGTATCCAAGGATGGAGCTACTTCCAAATGAACAGCTCTGCTGGCCAAACAGGTAAAGATGACACCATAACGCTTACACAAACCTCGACCTCTCTTCACCTCCAAAGGCCCAAAGTAATCTACTCCCACATTCGTGAAGGGAGGGAGATCAGGAAGGAGCCTTTCCTTTGGTAAGTCCGCCATCTTTTGCTCACCCAACTTCCCTTTGTATCGTCTGCAGAAGCTGCACTGTGATATGATTTTTCTCACAGCTGAAGTGGCACTTGTTATCCAGAACTTCTTTCGTAATCTTGACAAGGTGTGATTTCTTCCACCATGGCCAACTTGTTGGTGTATGTGTCTTAATATGAGTGTGGAGATGTGTTGATCTTTTGACAAGATGAGTGGATGCTTTGTCTCTTCTGGTAGAGCTGCCTTACTCAAACGGCCTCCAACTCTTACAAGTCCATCCTCGAGACATGGGTCCAGTTTGTAAATAGAACTGTCTCTTGGCACAGATTTTCCAGCTGATAGGGCAGCAATCTCCACCTTGAACCTTTTCTGCTGACAATAGCGAATGATGGAAACTTCAGCATCCAAAAGATTCTCAGCTGACAAGATTTGACACATTGCTTTTTTAGCCCTCTCCATCTCCAGTGACACATGTGACCCATCTGCATCCTTTCTGTTGAACTCAAGAGCATGCAATTCCTTTCTCTTTTGACTCAATTGCAGAAGGATCCTCTTCCATTTGAGAAACCATGCAACTGCCACCTTAAGTTTCCTCCAATCTGAAAAGTATGATAGAAGCTGGTCTGTAGCATTAGAAGAGTTCTGAGTGATGACTGTGTTTACCGTGGCATCCCTTTTGACCTCTACATCATCAACTGAAAGTGTGGCCTCTGTGATGTCTGCAGGCCAATCCTTTTCTGGGTCGAAGAGAAACCTTGGGCCTTGATCCAGCTCCCACCATTCAGCAGATCTCCAACCTTCATACCTCTAGAGGCATAATCAGCAGGGTTGTCTTTGGTATTGATGTACCTCCACTGAGAGACATGAGTTGAATCTCTGATGGTTGACACCGATTCGCCACAAATGTGTGGAAACGTCTGTCCTCATTTTTTATGTACTTAAGCACTGAAGTACTGTCCGTCCAGAAAGTTGACTGATCCAATGGCAGCTCCAATTCTGCTCTCAACATCTGATCAACTCGAACAGCTAGGACAGCAGCTGTAAGCTCCAGACGAGGAATAGTTATCTGTTTCAGGGGGGTAACTCTCGCTTTTCCCAACAAGAAGGAGACATGGACCTCGCTCTTGCTGTTTTCGATTCTGAGGTAGGTAACAGTGCCAAAACCATCTTCACTGGCGTCTGAAAAGTTATGCAGCTGCGCTTTTAATGGCCTGTCCAAAGTGCTTGGGCTTGATACATCTCTCAACTTTGAATGAAGACAACCCTTTCAGATCCTCCAACCATCCTGTCCACTGATGGCTAATGTCTGCAGGTATGTTGTCGTCCCATCCACAACGTCTCCGACAGAGCTCTTGCAGCATAACCTTTGCTGACAGTGTCACTGGTGCAAGAAACCCCAAGGGATCATAAACGGAACAGATTATCGACAACAATCCTCTTCTGCTCTGCGGTTGCTCTTTCACCATCATTTTGAACTTGAACGTATCCGACTCCACGCACCACTGTAGTCCAAGGGCTCTCTCCACTGGAAGCTCATCTCTTTCCAGATCCAGCTCTTTCCAGTCTTTAGCTCTGTGTTCCTCTTCAATGTTTTGCAGCACTGTCCGGCTGTTACTGATCCACTTTGTCAAAGTGAAACCTCCCCTTAGGCAGAGGTCACTGAGAGCTTTAACCATCACCACCGCTTCCTCTTCTGAGGGCAGGCTCTTCAAACAGTCATCAACATAAAAATTTCGCTTGACTGTTTTCACCACTTCTGATGAAAAGTGAGCTTGATTGTCTTCTGCTGTCTTCCTAAGTGCGTAACTGGCACAACTTGGAGATGAGACGGCACCAAACAAATGGACTGACATTCGATACTCCACAATCTCCTTGCTCACGTTACCATCAGACCACCACAAGAAGCGAAGGAAGTCTTTGTCCTCTTCGGCCACTTTAACCTGGTAGAACATAGACTGAATGTCTCCCATGAACGCTACTGGCTCCTGCCTGAATCTGACGAGGACTCCTAGCAGCGAACTGGTCAGGTTCGGGCCTTGAAGAAGCTGGCTGTTGAGTGAGGCTCCTTTAAACTCAGCTGAACAATCAAAGACAACACGCAAAGTACCCTTTCTGGGATGACGCACACCATGATGGGGAATATACCAAACCTTTCCAATTTCTCCATCCAATTGATGTTGAGGCACTTTCTCTGCATAGCCTTTCCGTATAACATCAGTGAAGAAGTTGGTGTATTCCTGGTGAAACAGTTCATCCTTTCTGAACTTCCCCTTTAATCCAAACAACCTTTGCTTGACCATTGAAAGATTATTAGGAAGAGTAAGCTGTTCTTTTCTGAAGGGCATTTTTAAGCTGTAATGGCCATCCTGAAACTGTGCTGACTCATCCATAATCTTTAAGAATCTGATGTCTTCTCTCGACATCCCCTTTTCCTCTGTACTTCTTTCATTGAAGTCATGATTGTACTGGTTGTTCAACAACTCCTCCAGCTTACACACAGAAATCCTATTGACGGCAGCCACTGAGAACCTTGCTTTAGGGTTACTGTGCTCTCCATCACGAAGGGGACCATTAACAACCCAACCAAGTACAGTTCTTACTGCATACGGGCCATTCCCTTGGCTGTTGACAACTTCCCAGGGTTCCAATACCTTAGGGACGTTGGTACCAATCAACATGTCAACATTGGCGTCTATGCAGGGGATGCGGACGTTAGAGACGCCACTTTGCCAATTCTTCCTGTGTGACAATGTTGTTAGGGGTCACAGGCATTTTTCTTTGTGTGAGAACTTCTGGAAGACTGTAAAAGTGGTTACTGTCAAGGCCAGCCACCTCCAAACCATTCAAAGCGTGAGTGACAACAACTTTTTCATGCCCCATGGTGCGCAAAAGGAAATTGGTTCTTCTACCATCGATGTTCAACCTTTGCATCAGGTGCTCTGAACAAAACGTAGCTGTACTGCCGGGATCCAGAAATGCATAGGTTTGTATTATTTTGTCTCCCTTGATGTATTTAACCTGGATTGGCAGAATGGACAAAATGCTATCCTCCTTTCCGGCCCTGTGTGACCACAAGTTTCTGAAAAGGGTGGTTTAACATTAACTGTTTCTTTAGAGTGTTCACCTTCTGTGCTGGTTCTTGGCCTTTCAGAAATATGAAGCACAGTAGGATGATTCTTGACCACACTCTTTGCAAGTCAGACGCCTGTCGCAATCCTTACTCATGTGTCCACTACACAAGCAGCCAAAACACATCCTCTTTTCCTTTAGAAAAGTAATTTTGTCCCGATGTTTCTTTCTTTTCAGCTTTGGACATTCCTCCAATGTGTGCAACTGGGAACAACAGACGCATGCTTTCTCAGACCTTTCCATTGAGTCTTGCCTCTGTGGGTCTGAGTGTGAACCTTCTGCTGTATCCACAACAGTAACGGTAGTGGCAAAGCTGTCACCTCTGACTCTGCTAAATTTGGGCTGAGACTTGAACTTGCATACACTCCTTGATGTAGGTGAAACACTTGTGTCCTGGATGTCCCCAAAGAGTGGATCAGAAATGATCTTAACTTGACGTTCAAGGAAAGAAACAAGGTCTTTAAAGCGAGCTCTTCGATTGCACCTCTCCAAGATTTCATGTGCATTTGTCCTCCATTTCTCCCTATATTTAAATGGCAACTTTGTCATAATTGCTCTCATGTTAGTTGGCATGTCTAGTTCTTGCATGTAGTGAAGCTCCTCCATCACGTTGCAACAACCACGCAAAAACAGAGAAAAAGCCTGAAGTGATTTCACATCTTCTGATTTCACTGTAGGCCAAGCCAGAGCCTTCTCTATGTAAGCTGCAGCAATCCTGTATTCATTTCCAAAGTGTTCACGCAGAAGTTCTTTAGCCAGTTGATAGCCTCTATCCGGAATCATATGCTGACAGCTCCTCACCAATTCTCTAGGCTGACCCTTTGTAAACTGTTCCAAAAAATAAAGACAGTCAGCTTTGTTAGCTTTTGCTTCCACTCCATGCTCAAAAGCTCTGATGAAGTTTCTGTACTGGAGAGGATCACCGTCGAATACAGGAATGTCTCGAGATGGTAAGGACAGTAGGCGTTGTTGTTGAACAAGAGCTGCTGTTATTTCATTCTGTTTATGCATTATGGTGCATAGATCTCCATGCATTTGTGCAGAAAGCAACTGCGTCTGCTCAACTGATGCAGTCTGCTCATTATTTACTGGCAAATGAAGAATCTGATGTTGTGCATCTCCACATTGTGTTGTTCCATTCGTTTCTGTTGTTTTCCTGTGTGCCTCCTGCCCTGATCCAGGGATGCACTCCTGCCCTTTTTCCACAGTGTGTGTGTTCTGTGCACTTGAGTCCTTATGAAGTGCTGGGAAATCGGTTTGCAACATTGCAGTCCCTGTCCAAGGTTCATATGACTTTGCTGCAGGATTGAGTTCTTTGAAAGTTGTGTTTTGTTCCTTTTTCCTTTGTAGATATGAATTCATTCCATTGGATGCTTGAGATTTGCGTGAACATTCTGAAACAGTTTCCAAAACTGCTAGCTTTGCTGTGGATGCAGCAATTTCAGCATCAAGCTCAAGCTGCTCTCTTTGTCTCCTTAGTTCTGCTTCTTGCTTCTCCAAAGCATGTTTTTTCTTTAACGCTGCAGATCGAGCAAGAAGGGCAGCCTTTTCTGCCTCGATTTTAATGCGAGTAGAAGCTGTTGTGTGACCACTTTTGTTGCTGCTTTTACCACTGCATATGCTTTTTTGGTGAGAACGTTTACTGGCAACATTTGATATACTATCATCAGGATGAACATCATCAACCACATCACCACCATTTTCATTATTTCTCAACCACTGTTTAACATCGTCAATGAAACCATTTTCAACCAACATTTTTGCAGCAAACCACACATTCTGTTTCTCACTTTCTTCAGTGGACATTAAAGGCACCAGAGAATCATGAGCAATTTTTGCTTCTTCACACAAACAAATAATTTTTTCCAGTGCACCTTTAACCTCTGCAACATTAATTTCAAGCATATGATCTTCAGTTACCTTTCTTAAATTTTTTACCTTGTGTAGTTTATCTTTTCTTACATTTTGCAACCTTTCACATTTTTCAACATAAGCCTTGTGGGTCAATTTAACAGTTCTTTTACCTTTACCCAACAGTGCTTCATTTGAATTTCCCACTTCACTAGAAGCAGTGACAGTCATTTGAGCAACCGGATCATCAGATTTACCGTCCATCATGTCTTTTTTTTTTTTTTTAATGTTCCATAATAAAATCCAATATGCACTCGATGAGAAAGGTTCGTTTTTATGACGCGATCGTCATTGTTATTTTTAGCGACCAATGCATTGGGATTACGCTCGCAAAGTCGTGTGCACACTTAATTTATTTTTTATTATGGCCATAAGCTGGTAGCGCTACTGCTCATACCTTAATGCAAGCGGTGGGCGCCGTAAGATGGACCGGTGGTAGCGGATGAATCAGCTGATGATGATCGGTGTCACTCCGGGAAACACAGCTGTTGTTGGCGTCTTCCATGCGGCTCGACCGGCATTAGCTCCGGCGTTAGCTCCGGCGTTGGCTCTGCCTCCGTGCGGTGGCCTTTCCGCGACTAACTAGACTAACTGAAGCGAAGTTTTTTGACTTAAATATAGTGACTTGTTCTTAACAAAAACAACAAAACGAACCTAAGCCACTGAGGGGCTGCTGCTACCTGCTGAGACTGATAATTGACGCGTCCGTCGTCTTCCGGGTCCAATGAATCCAACACTTCTTGTAATCATCCACATTTATTTATAAACGCTCTTGACACAATGCGCCGATAATTGAACTGCACATACAAACAAAAGGGCTCACATATTTGCCACAACGCATAAATAAAGTCGACGACCACGATCCGACGTGACGTGACGTGACGTGACGTGACGGTCAAAAAACTGTTTGCTCTCTCATTCAGCAGCACACCTGCTGAGTAATTACGTCTTGCTCTATTTAATCATTCCTGCCCACACAGTGCAGAGCGCCACCTACTGTGGCTTCCAGACAAACAAAAAAAAATAAACACAAATACACATAACCCAAAAAATGGCTCTAACAGAAGATATAAAACATTTTGAAAATATCAAATATTTAAATGATTTCCAGTATTTTGAAAATCTGAAGTATTTAAAAGAGCATTATCAAAATATAAAAAAATTTGAAGATATAAAATGTTTTGAAGACAAAATATTTTCAAGATATGAAATGTTTAGAAGATGTAAAAAATAGAAAATATTTTCCAAACAAAGTATTTGGAAGATATGAAATGTTTTGAAGATATGCAAATATAAAAAAAATAAAACATATTTTGAAGATAAAAAATGTTTTAAAATTTTAAATATATAAACATGTGAAACATTTAAAAAATATTTAATATTTTAAAGGTTTAAAATATTTTCAAAATATGAAAATTTTATATAAGTTATAAAATCTTTTAAAAATAAAAACTATTTTGAGCATATAAAATAATTTTAATATATAAAATGCTTAGTAGGTCTAATATTTTTTGTCCAATATGATGAAATCATATGTTCTGAAGATATAAAAAATTAAAGAAAAATTTTTTGAAGCTAGAAAATATTTCTAAAATGTTTTTCTAAGATGTGAAATGTGCTGATGTATGTTTCGTTCTTTGCTCGACAGCTGCTGGGGATGATCCTGTCCATCTGTCTGTGCAGAAACATCCACACAGAAGATTACACCAAAGTGCCAAAATACTAAAGAAGCTCAGAGGAAACACAAAGAAAGACAGAAAACAGTCCAGTAATGCGTTTTGTTGATTTCACTCTGTATTCGGTGAAACATTTTGTCTAAATGTAAAATAATTAGTTTGCATTATATTTCGTTCGATTCTTCTTCTGTTGAGGCTCTTCCATCTTTTTGTTTTTTCGGTCCGTTTTTTCTTTCTGTCTTTGGAGCACTTTAGAAACTTTTGGATCAGAGAGCGAAGCTGAAAATGTTAAATTTATTTTCGAGGAAGCTGTTGGAGAATTTATGTTTGAGGCTGTCGGGCTCAGATTACAGCGGCGCTCGTTGGTTTTTCTGCAAGTTATCGCTTCGCGGTCTTCGTTTTTCCCGAAAAAATCTGAAGAGAAATCATGTTTATTGTGTGTGACGACAGGATTTTAACGTTTGCGTGACAACAGATTTGGACAACTGGAAAATCCACCTCGCGTGTGTGTGGTGCATTGTTTTTTTGTCTTATTTTTATTTTTATACACCAGCGTTTTGAGTTATTGTGAAATGTTTTAGGTACTTTGTATATAATTTTAGGCTTTATTTGTGTGAATTTGAATCCAAAAAAACGTCTGCCGGAGTTTTCTTTAGCAGCTGGTTTTTAAAAGTTGCTTGTTGTTTGTTTTTTTGTGTATTTTTTCATGTTTTCTTAATTTTGTTCTGGAAATAATAGAAATAATGTGGTACTAAAGAGGAACATTTATGATACTTGTTTTCTGAAAGTATCACTCCCAGTTTACAACTGTCTCTGACGACAAGCAAGTTTAATTTTTTTAAATGTCGCTTTAAGTTTATATTTTACCCACTTTGATCTAAAAAAACAAGACGAGTTTGAGGAGTGAAATATTTCTTTTAACCACTTTTTGGTACTTTAAAATGTGAGGAAAAAGGGGAAATTATTTTGGAGCAGAAGAGATATTTTTTGGAAGATCCATCTCGGAAATGTGTTTATACATAAAAATCATTTGAAATTCATTCATGTACAATTTTTAACTTTCAGCCAAGAAGTTTTTTATAATGTACAAATCCACCTTCCCGTTTTGTGTTTGTGTACATAGAGTGTATGAAAGCATCCCATTAACCTCCATAATAGTCTCTAAGACGGCGAGTACGTTTGTAACCGGACGGACGTCTGGAGCTGGATTAGATTAGAAAGTGTGCGCTCACAACATTCATTCTTTCATTTTGACAATAAACTGATTACAGTAGATTGTTTACTTGTTTGTTTTTCGTGCACTTTCTCTGCTTTATTTCCAGTCTTGAAGCTGCAATAATTCATATTTTTATATTAATAAGGAATCAAATGAGTTTGTGAAAGGAGGCGTTTGTAGTGACGATTGCACTTTCAGCTCGTTGTTTTGGATTTGAAACAGAAAGTTGCATAAAATTTAAAAAGTTTAGTAAAAGTACCTTGAAGTTGTTCAGTGTAAGTAGGCCTGCAGTACTTGCAGTGTAAATGCATTTATTTCCAGTGTGACTGAATCCTGCAGTTCTGGTGAAAACCACCAGAGGACGCCGTCACTCTGCACAAACATCAGAAACAGAAGCAGAAAGAAAAGAAAAAGACACAAAAAATTCAGTTGAACTGTGAAGTCTGTTAGTGTAGTATTTAGTATTCTTCATTTACATATATTATTATAATAAAATGATAATCCTGTTCATTTTTTTTGCTTCTGTAAGTTTAGAAAAATGGAGGATTGATGCTGCAGAAAGTGTGAAAACAGTGTTTTAACTGCATAATGAATTATTATTATATAATTATTATGAAATTATTTAAACGTGGACAGGTCCAAAAATCTTAAAACATTCTGACGTTTCAAGTTTTTTTTAAAGGTTAATAAAATAAGACTCCGAAGTACTATTCTTCAACCAGTTTAATTCATGTTTATAACATGAATTAAACAGGTTTATATTCGACTACGAGACATTTTCATGATTTTATCTGAACATTTTATAAACACTTTACAAACTGAGAACCGCACCTGACAATCAATCAGTTTATCCATAAGATTAAAGACATTTAATTAGAGTGTCATTTAGATAGATATCGATAGTGCCGATATATACATATAAATAAATAAATGTATGTGTGTGTGCATATATATATTTATATATGTGTATGTATTTATACAGACAAACACATATGTGTGTGTGTGTGTGTGTGTGTGTGTGTGTGTGTGTGTGTGTCTAGTGTAAAGCCTTTTCTCTGTGAGCCTCCTGCAGTGTTTTTTGGACTTTAAAACTTCCCTGACTTCATCGGCATGAGGGTGAGTACATCATGACTGAATTTTCATTTTTGGGTGAACTGTCCCTTTAAATAAAATATCTGCGTATTTGGATGTTCAGCAGCTGCTTCAGTAGACGTTTGTTACTGGTGTGTTTTTAAGAACACGCGTGTGCAGCTGGTGTTCACGTGTTGTGTGAGCCGTTCACCTGCTGTAATGTGAAGCTGTCAGAAACATATCGGTTATTGATTATCGATCTGTTGTTCCAGCAGTGCGCTCTCAGGAAACCACGAAGAAAGTCAGACGGGTGTGTTCAGCTCCACACGCCAGCACAGCAGACGTCCTTCAACACAGACGTGAGAAACAACAGCTGACAGGAAACAGGCAAGACACGCACACACGCGCACACACACACACACACACACACACACACACACACACACACACACACACACACAGAGTCCAGAGCAGTGAGATCACCGTCAGCCATGTTGAGCTTAATGTAATTTCACCTCACAATGAGGGGCGTTGATGCTCACAGAGGAAGTCATTAGTGACCCTGTGAGTCTGCGTGAGGTCGCCGACGAGGGTCAAACTCTGTCACGGCGTCCTGACGAATCTGCCGCTCGCTCACAGGAGACTTCAAACTTTGTCTCATTCACGCCGCTGAATCTGTAAAAGTTTGGTTCAAGAATAAAAATGATGAATATGATTATGTCACAGCAGCCAAAGCGCCAGAAAAATGTTGTCGCTGTATGTTTCTGCAAATTCGGGGTTAACCGATAGTGTTTTTTCAGGGCCGATATTGATTATTTGTAGTTAATGAGACCGATAACTAATATTTACTAATACCAATATCTTTCTGTCAATATTTAGGATTTTGAATCTAACAAACTCGAACTCAAAACTTTGTTTAAATGCCTTTTAATCAAAGCTGAAGCTTTAAACATAATTTACAGCAAAATAAGTGAAAATTTAAATAAAAATGAATAAATAAAAATATCTCCCTGAGGTTTTACAAAGAAAAAGTTTCTTTGCACTTTTAAATAACTAATGTTAACGGAGAGCATTAAAATAAAATGCAGATAATCTGCAAAATGCAAATTATCGACCCTGCTGCAAAGCACGGACGTGTTGCAGGTGCACGTTATTCTGTGACGAAACTTTCTTTATATACGGTTATGTTTGGGCACAAAAACTTTGGTTTCCTTGCTCTTATTTTGCCTTATTTTTCTTTTTTTTTCTCCATGGCCCCTTCTGCTGAAGCACGACTTTTCTACGATAGAGAAGCACTTCAAAAAAAAATTTAAATAAAAAGTGAATGAATAAAATTAGCTCCCTGAGGTTTAAAAAAGTAAGAGTTCTTCCCATACTTACATTTTTTTGCAATTAATTTTATCAGCACTAATTTAAAGAAAACGCAGATACAGATAGACGATAATCAGCCATCTGTCGACCCCTAATTTCGTGTTTACCTCCAAATAAATTGTTCTAATATTAAGTTTAAACTGAAGAGGAGTTTATTTCGGTTGGAGCCTCGTGAACTCATGAAAAATGTAAATATATGACGAACATAGATGATTAAAAGTTGTGGAAAGATCCTGTCTCCACATGTGGGTCGTGCTCTGGAGGACTGATACTTGAAATGTTGTGTGAGTCACTTTTTTGTGTCCTCAGGGCTTTCAGCTGCTCCTGGTTCCTCCTGGTTCCTCCTGGTTCCTCCTGCATGGACAGGAGTACGATGCAGCGTGGAGGACTGGACCTGGAGCTGCGGACACAGCTGGAAAATGTCCACAGTGTCTCTCCCAGCAGCAGTATGTTTGTTATTCTGTATGAGAGCCAGGAGTCTTCGTCCTCCTCCTCCTCCTCCTCCTCCTCCTCCTCCTCCTCCTCGTGCAGCATCATCACAAAGACTCATTCTGCAGAGTGAAGGTTTGACTTTCTGTATTCTGCCGTCCCGATCGTATTTAATGACCTCCTCACTGTGTGCAGTGAAGTGTGGCTCATTTTGTCATCGAGGTCGTGTTTAATGTGTGTTAAGAGTATTTTTATTTTTCTGTTGTGTTACTTTATTGAACAGTCGACCTTCACGTTCCTCCATCAGCTGCAGCAAAACATCGACACTGACTGTGAACAAGAAGAAGAAGAAGAAAAGGTTTGATGTCCACACTGTAACAAATTATAAAAATATATTAAATAATTCAAACTTTAACAGTTTTTTTTAAACATTCAGACACTATAAAACACCATACATTTTAAAGCTTTTTCTACCAAATATTACACTGTGAACCTCAAGTTCTACTGTGAAATACTGTAATTTTACGGGAAAAGTTGTTTTAGTGAAATTGTGTAAATCTACTACCAAATTCCAACCTACAGCTTTTCCAAAAAACAGTAACTCACTGTAAACCTCTACGCTTACACTGTAAACCTACAGACTGTCACACTATAATGCAAAATACTTCTAAATTTAACAGAAGTATAATATTGAGGCAATTTACAGTAGTGACACTGTAAAATAACGGTAATATGCTGGCAACTACAGTTTGCTGTAGATTACTGTAATTATACATAAACATTTATTACAGTGAAATTACTGTAAAAATGCAGGCAAAGTCTAACACTAATACACAGTTTTCCAAAATACACCAAAACATCATAAATCTTGATGCTTTTTGGAGACAATATCACTGTAAACCTCATATTCTACTGCAGAATAATGTAACTTTATGGGAAAAGTTGTTACAGTGAAATTGCTGTAAAATACTGCCGAATTCTAACATTAATGTACTGTATAAGTACTGTAAACCTATAGACTCCAGGAGAATACTGTAATAAACTTAACACTAGTATAATATTGAGGCATTTTACGGTAGTGGCACTGTAAAATAATGGTATTATGTTGTTAACTAGCTCCCAGAGTTTTACCGTAATGTTATGTGAAAATTTATTACAGTGAAATTGCTTTAAAAAGTAATGTACAGTTGTTCCAAAATACAGTCAAACACTGTACATTTGGATCCAATATCACCCTGTAAACCTCACAATCTACTGCAGAATAATGTAATAAATTCAAAAGTAATATACTGTTAAAGTAATTTACAATATTGACTCTTTAAAATAATAAGTAGTTTTACAGTTACAGTGTATGAATGCACTTTGTTTTCTTGTGCTTATCTTTCTCAATGATTAGAATATTTGTTTTCCATCATATTTTTGTGTTTGCTGTTGTATTATATTTGATGTTGCGTGACTCGAGTGGGTGCTGAGTGGGTGAGAAACAACGCACATGAAAACCACACACAGCCTGTATTACACACTTCATACAAATATGAGCTTTATTTAAATATGTAATTATGATAATTACAAACATTTTTTCCTAGCTTTTTTTCCCCTAGACATTTTTCCTTCACTTTTCTAGCTTTTTAAAAATACTTTTCTTAGTCTACTTCTAATTTTTTCATTCTTTTCTTTTATTTATTCATTGTAAATTTGTGGAACATTTCTTACCAAGCTGCTCATTGCTTTATCATCCATGTTTCTCAATGAAATTGCACCAGTTTGCTCAGAGTTCAAAGGTTTAACGTGAGCTCTCTGAATATGTTAAAGCAAGCGTCCTCTCTGCAGCAGCAGACTGAGGAGTTCAGATGCATTAAATCCTTTTTTCCACAACATCAAACTGAATGTGTTTTTTCAATCACAGCAGCAGAGACACAAATCTACCCCCCGCTCGGCCTCAGCAGGCGACCTTTCTTTCCCCAAAGTCCTTCATGCCTGCAGCTCCTCCGGAGGCCTGTCAGGGCTCATACATCAGACACCTGCAGCGGCGACTGCTGAGCCCATCACATGTGACAGGGGGAACACGCTGAGGTAATGGACAGAGACAGAGCACGACTCAACTCACAACGTCTCCTCCGTCCAACAGGACTCCTCCTGTCCTCAGAGGACAAGACGCAGCCAGAATCTCAATCCTGCTGCTGGAGGACGGCTGATTTGAGACGGACAGGCCATCACGCCGCGTGGCAGGTGATTTTATGGTGGAGGGAGAGCAGAGTCGTTTGTATGCACGGCGTCTTTTTGTTTGTTTGACTTCTGAGGAAAAGCTGAAATGTTTTATCTCATCTGTTCGGTCTGACATTTCTCCTCTGTGAGCAGAAACAGCTGCTTTCTCTGTCCACACCATGTGTGTCTCTGCATCAACCACAATGGTTTTACTCAACCCAACTTAATATATATACAGTAGCACCTTACATTCAACATGCAACCACAAGTGCTTCACAATTAAAACAGCAAAAGTTTTAAAAAAAAGACAATAAAATAAAACATAAAATAAAAAAATATGGTGTAAAATAAACATAACAAAAATAAAAAGTAAAAATAATAATAATAAAAAAAAATAATAATGTTGATTTCTTCCTGTGGAGCTGGTATTAAAACATATTTTGGTTCAGTAAAAATCTGCTGTCAGTCAGCGTGGTGGAGACAGTTTGGCCGGCTGCTGTCCTCTCAGCTCTGCAGGAGCTGCTGCTGACAGACAGGCGGCTGCTACTGAGGACAGAGACTCTGAGTGCAGGTTTGCATCGGTGTGTATTAAAAACTACTGTCTCCATGGTGATGGTAGTAACCAATCACATTGTGCGACAAAATATGCAGTTGTGTTTTGAAAAAAGTGTCAAGCAAACGAAATTTTCTGTCAAGTGACACTCATCAAGAGTGTCGAGCACCAGAACAAAAAAGCAAAAGTGAAAAATGTCCAAAAGGTTATATCTATAAAAAATTTATAATTAAAATGTAAACTATTTCAAAGGGTTGACTAATATTTAAATATCTTTTTTTTAGATAGTTTAAAAAAAATACATATATACATGTAATCTGGGGTAGTTTTAGTACTTTTCAAACAACACAATTGTGTAAAATGAAGCATGTGCAGCTTTGGCTTTTGCAGAGAAAGCTCAGTGGGTCCAGCTGAGATAAATCCTGGAGATGTGTTATGGTTTTCCCGCTGTGACTGGCTCTCTGCCCTGCTGTGTGAGCAGGAAGTCTGCTGCATTATTTAAAAATCACCCTCCTCTCTAACCCTCTGCAGGTCGAGCAGAAACAAAAACTGTTCATGTGTGTTTGCAGATGATGAGAGAAGTTAGAAAGACGTGGCCGTGAGTCGGACCACACACAGAGAAGGTGGTGAGGTCTGACTCGTCTTCGTGTCCGTCCCTGAGCAGACTCGAGCTCCCCCGAGTCCTCCACACTCTCTACCAGATGGTGTTTTAGTGTCAGTGGAGGAAGCAGAGGTGTTCACAGCTCCACAGCAGGAGGACGAAAACGCTCCTCTGCACTCACACACTCAGCTGTGTGGGATGGAGCCGAAAAACTCCTTCACACTAAAACACCCCGCTGGGCCGATGAGGCACGATGTGTTTTTCAGGTTTTTCAGAAGGAAACAGTCATGTTTATCTCAAAAAGCAAAGGAAGAAATGACAGAAACCTGTATTTATGTGGCATCTTCAAGACAAACAACACAGATCAAAGTGCTTTACGTCAAATCTCACACACAACAAGACAACTTTAACCCTTTGAAACCAGAGCAGATTGACTTGATTTATTTTAAAAACATGGGAAGAAGGCAAGCTTAACAGGAAACGACCCCAAATTCAACAAGAAAATAGTCAAAATTACCTGAAAATTTGCAAAAAAAGAGGAAAGTAAACAACAAACACAAGTAAGGACATCAAATACATATACATATATACGCATGCATACATACATACATAATTATGTATATATAGGGCCGGGAAGTAACTGCGTCTTGCACAGTGTTAAGCGTATTAAAAATTGTTGTACAATCAGTAAAAGCCTGATGTACGAGGCTCTTCTTGTGTGTGTGTATGTGTGTGTGATTGCCTGCAGGTGTCACAGCAGCTGCATCTCATCTCTGTAATGAAGCTTCTTCATGTACTCGGCCTTCTTACTTACAGTCTGACAGACGGTAGCTCTGCTGCGGTTCTCTCCTGTGTGTGGTTCTCGTTGCAGGTTCTCCAGAGCTCGTCCTGTTCTCGGTTTCTCTCCTGCCTGCTCTGACTGCAGTTCCTGTTTCCTGTCCCTCATCTGATCAATCCCTGCATTATTCAGGGCGTTTTCATACGAGGTACTATTGATTTGTATGGTGCAGTACAGTCATAGTTGCAGTGCTGTCTGTTGTTCTGAAAGGGAGAGGAAGAAATCGATACGACAGACGGACGGACGAATGGACAGAACACGTCTCTTAGTTTGGCTCCTGCTCTGTGTTTGTAAACTTTATCTCAGAGAAACAGACAGATGCAAGCCGCAGACAGCTGTTTCTACACACCTCTCTCCCAGCTGATTTTGACAAACTTAAAAAAAAAATCGTTTATAGTCGAATTTCCGTTGCAGAAACTCTCGGTAAAACCTCAGAGGCGGTAACATTTACAGAAACGGCCTTGTAGCCGGACCTCTCAGTCTCCTTTGCAGAAACACATGGTTATTTGCACATGAAAGATGGCTTTTGGCATCACGATCTTACGCCAAAAGCACCGTCAAAGCAGCAGTATTTCAGAGTTTGGAATTATTGCTGGTTTGCAATGGACGTCGATGTCCACATGTTATGTTTCAGGTATCCTTTGCGTCTGCTGCTGACGTTCTGCGATGCCGCTACTGTGATGTCAACACACGCACCGTGATGACGCTGCACGCGGTTATGTTCAGGCAACAACAGCACATTGCAACCAAAACAAGGATGTCAACAAACACACATGTTGGCACGGATGGTTAGGATTAGTGGAAAGGATTTTCATGGTAATGTGTAGAAAAAACATCGCATTCAGACGGGAAGCGAACACTGGAGTCCGGTGTGAAAGTCCGGGGTTTGTTGGATCCATCCACCACCCTCCCACCTCAATGTTCCTTATATTACATAGTTACCCGCAGCATTTCAACCTGACACAGTCCAGTAGCGTATCATGCAGACGTGACAGATTCCGGTTACGTTGTCAGCTGATGCCACCAATGCGGGTACCATGCTGCCGCAGTCCGGCGGTGTGTCATAACACTCCAAATAGTTCTGTCTGGCCACGTTCTTAGCCGTCCCATTCTCACTCTAATGTCATGACATGGTGATGGTCGGTCAGTGGCTTTAAGTGTAGAAGTGTGACACCAAAAGCCACTTTCCACGTCCACATGCGATGCACATAGACGTGCCAAATAATAGGTGCACCGTGGCGTGCAATGACAGTCCACGCTGTTGTGTGAACACAGGGAACGTGCTGCTTCATTCGTTGATATCACTGTAGCGGCATCTTTGAACCCCATAGGCTGACGCAGCAACGATGCCGAAAACCATGTGATGAGTTCGGAGTGAGAACGTGTTGGAAATCACTGCAAAAGTGGCGGAATTTGACGATTTCGGTATGAGAACGAGCTGGACTATCCTGTCTCACCTACATGATCAAATTAACTCAAATCTCTCTCTGGAGCTTTTTCCTTCGCCTCTCACTGCTCAGCCTTCGTTCTTTTGTTTCTGCTTCTTTTGACCTCGTTCCTTTCTCCGTATCTCTGCCTGAGTTCATCTTTTGTAGCTCAAGGTAACATCTATTTTCTCAGAAACTTCACTCAGTTTCTTCGATGACATGCTCTCTCTGTTTGTTCATTCTGCATTTCTTCTGTTTTGTTTTTGTCAGTAAAATGATGTGATTTAAACTACAAAACGGATCCAAATGAACCACAGCGTGCAGCGCGGCTCCATGAGAGCCTGTGCTGATCAAACCGGAGGAGGTCACCTTGCCCAGAGGCTTCCCGGCTGCTCCGGTCCATCAACTACATCTGCAGCAGTCAATTAGAGCAGAGCCGGCGTTGGTGGAAACACGGAGCTCGCACGAGTGCAGAGAAGGGAGGACTGGATGTGTCATCCTTTTTATCTCGGCTCTCATTTTACATTCTTCAGTTGTTTTCATGCAGCGTGTGAGTGATGGCTTCCCACATTTAGCTGCTGCAGATTAGCATACTTCTCTGAGCGGAGAGCAAATTCCCCATCAGCAGAGGAGAGAAAGACAAACTGAAACCTGCACAGGTTACTCTGCAGGTTTAACACTTTCTATGAAACCCATGTCTATAAAGCATTATGAACATACTTAAAATGCATCATAATGCACCTATAGTGCTGTATAATCATAGTTATTTATAATGCTTTATAAAAAATAATCACAACTCATTATGATGCCAATGTCTATAGTAAATCCACAAACATACTTATAATGTGTTACAGTGTGCATATAGTTATAAGTAATAGCATTTAACTACAGGCAGTTTTGGAGGATATGGTCTTGTTTCTGAACTGTAATATAGGTTACTCACTCTACTGACTATGTTCTCAAACTTGTCTGTCTGATTGGCAAATTTCACATTCATGAAGCTAAAATGCTTCAAATTACCCCCAATATCCATTTGTTTTGTACTGAATTAAAATACACTATATGGACAAAAGTATTGGGTCACCCAAACATTACACCTACAGGAGCTTTTATGACATCCCATGTTAAATCCATAGGCCTTAATATGGAGTTGGTCCCGCCTTTGTAGCTATAACAGCGTCCACTCTTCTGGTTGAGGCTTTCTTCAAGATTTTGGAGTGTGTCTGTGGGGATTTTTGCCCATTCATCCAGATTTTATACACCTGTGGCAAGGGGACTGAATGAAACACCTGAATTCAATAATTAAGAGGTGTGGCCCAATACTTTCGTCAATATAATATCTCTTTGATTCTGTTTCTGAGGTTATAACAATCAAAAAAGCCGTAAAAATCTCTAAAATAATTGGTAAATTTCTATCTAATTAAAATAAAATAAGCTGTATATATTTTGTTGGGGTTTTTTTTGTCTCCCTCTTAAAATGTAATGTTATCTGGATTATTGTTTTTTGTTCTTCTGTTTTTATTTTTTCTTGTATGTATTTTAGAAATTGTTTCAGATTTTAACTAAAATTATTCTCTTTTTCTCTTTAAAAAGAACTTACTCTTGTCCAATGTACTGTTTATCTTGGAAAAATTACCTTTTTTTTAAAGGAGATTTCAGCTGTTCCGGAAGTAGTTTTATTCTGACATTGTAAACCGGAAGCGTGAGTGTAGTTTTCCCGCTCAGCTTGACCGTTGGTTTAAATGGACCGGCAGCGTTTCAGCAGCAGCTCACACCGACCAGAAACCACCTCTGCCGGGTCTCCTCCAGCTACCGGAGCCGTTACCGTCCTCCGACAGAGTTTGTTGGATTTATTAGTTTGTTTGGAGAAAAGTGACTTTACTTCTTTCATCGGAAAAAGCGACATTTTGGCGGAAGAAGCTGCTGTTTCAGCGGTGAGTTTCAGCCGTTTGTTTTGAACTGATTCACCGACGTTAGCCTCACACCACAGGTTTACTATCAAACATTTAACCGCCAGTTCATCAGAAACTTAAAAAACACGTTAAATTAATGATTTTAAACAAACGTTAGCTTCATCCACAAACCAGCTGACGCTTAACTACACTTCAGAGCTGATTTCTGACCGTTAAAACTTGGACCAGCTGTTTAAAAGTGATACAAAACCGTAAAATATGGGGTTGCGAATCGTAATCGATTAATCTGTGAAAATCACGATCTATTAATTTCAATTTTTTTTAAAAACATGAGAACTTATTATCAGATGTTTTCATTTCTTCAGTCAAAGCTAAATGCGTCATAATTTTGACAGTTTTTCATATCGATTAATCACTTAAATTTTACATATTTGATTAAATTCGAGTCGATTAATTGTTATCATCACTTGTATAATACCACATTATGGTCATTTAAACACCAGCATTAAATGTGAACAAGCTAATTTGGGTCGAAGACATAACATTCATTTATTAAAAGAAAGTTTTTACTGGCATGGGATATTAAACTGTCTGAAGATAAATAACTAAAACTGTAAGTAAAAAAAAAAAAAAATTAAACTATGGTTTATACAATAAATTTAACTGTTAAAATGTATTAGTAAAAACAAAACTGACCTGTTATCTATAATTACTTGTGTTTTATGTGTATTAATCAAATTATATTTTTAGTCCCATAAACTGTAAAGCCTGACTGATAAATCAGCCTGACTGATAGTATTTGCCAATGTCTAGCTTCTGACATCAATATATCTACATGTCATAAAGATATAGGTAAATACTACAGTCTATGGTATATACCTGTCACTGTGCCTACATAGTGTGCTCTGTTTGCAGTTTTTTAGGTTTTGTTTCTGTGTTGCATACTATTTGCACTTTTTCGATACTGCCCTTTTTCATAATGCTTCAACTTTTGATAACATTTTTTTTTTACTCTTGTTATTACTGCATTGTTATGGAAGTTGCAGACTGAATATTGCTGTACTTGTGAAGTGATAATATAGATATAATATTCTGTTATATTGCCAATAAGTGAGCAGAAATGTATAGTGTATGTAATGTTGGGAGGTTTTCTTTTAGAAGATATTCTAATACAAACACAGAAAGCATGCCCTAAAATGTCATTTGTAATGTATTTCATTAGATTACTCAGACTCTGTAACTTAATCTAAACACTTAGGAGCTCATTAGTCTTATATTTTCCTGCCAACATCACTCGACATGACAGTGCCCTGGCAGTGCATCCGTATGGAGGACTGAAACTGACAAAATCAGAACTGAATAAATGTGTCAATAAATAAGTAAATGAACATGTCCATTTAATTTCTATTTAATTTTTCAATGTATTCATTTTCCGATTTAATTTTCCATTTTATTTATCAAATTATTCATGTTATTATTTATTTGCTAATTTATTTATGCATTATTTTCCACTTTGCTTATAAATTCTTCCATTTATGTAATTTCCCATTTTATTTTCAATAATACTTATAAATGTTTAACTGTAATTATTTGTATATTTATTTATATATTATTTTCCCTATTCACCCCCCACCCCCCATTTATTTCCTTAAACATATTTACCTCCCTTTCTCATTTCCACATGCATTTCCTCCTCATTACACAAATTTATTTTTTATTTTGTCACTTTCAGTCCTCCATACATCTGCTAAGACATTGTAGTGTGGCAGCTGCACTGCACCCACCTCCTTTTTAAATCTGTTCAAATCTGAGAAATGTGCAAATTTCATGTTATTATAATACTAATAATAAACTTTATTTGTATAGCACTTATCTAAACAAAGTGACAAAGAAATATACAAATACAAAAAATAAAACAATGTTAGCAGATAGATAGGAGCTAGATAAAAGTCTAAAACAAAAACAAAACAAAATTTCCACGTTACAGATGTACAAATCAGTCATTAAAATAAAAACCTTTCCTATGTTTTCAGCAATAATTTAAAACAGAGAGCGAGCATTGCTTTGTGTTGAACATGCACTTCTGTTACATCATGTAAACAAACCATGTCAGCCACCAATCAGCTGTGCACTCGAGATCTAATCACTCAAAAGATGAGTGAGCACTTTCTGTCTGTCTACATTTGTATTTGTATTAGATATCACGTTTTATATTGTGACCTTTGGTGGAAATGACAAGCAATAGGTATGTAACGATTCACTCAACTCATGATTCGATACGATTCACCATACTGGGTTCATGATATGATTTTCTCACAATTCCTTTTAAATAAAAAATGAGATCACAGAAAAATTATGACTGAAAAATATTATTTCAAACAAAAATTAATCAAAATACTGAATTTTCTCTTCTTTTCTATATCAAATTAAAGAATCCCTTTTTATTTTTGAGGTATAAATACAAAACACAAAATATGCGATTAACGCATTTCTGGACATTCACAGTGTCCCCTGCTGTTAAGCTTATCAGATTGGTTTGGAAGTGGGTTTTTTTTTTTCGTCTTGCAGGTTTTTTGATTTGTTTTGTTCATGTTTTGGCTGTGTAGGGTTGTTTTTTTTGGCCATGTAGTCGTCATTAAGGAGTAACGTGTGTAGGCGGGGCTGACCGGTGCTCCTCACCATGATGCCGGCTCACATGCTGCAAAAAATAGTTGTACTATTTGTGTAGTTCAACACCTTCTGTCAATATCTGCAGACTGTTTTTATCTTTTCTGTTATCTTCTCACCTTTATTTCTTTCTGACTTGACGAAGCTCAAATGCTGCCACACTTACGATTTAAAACTGGAGGGTGCATCTTCTATTTCAACGTTGCCTGTCGCGGAGCCTTTGCTTCGTCTTATATACGTTGGCGAGCTGTCTCTAGTCTCAGACATGACGTAGGATGTTGAACACGTAAAGATGCGACACATCGAACAAGCGAAGTCAAATAGCTTCCGCCCTCTGCTGTTCAAAAAAAGTATCACAGTTCATTTTTCATCTCAGCGATTTGAATCTCACATATACTTCAAAAACAATATCACAGCAACAATATGACAGCATTTTAGCACACACAGCCATGCACGCAGCATGAAGCAACGACACACACTTAGCAAAACAGCAATACAAGCAGAGATAAAATACAAGAGTCGTAACGTAAACCTTAATAAAATATAATATAAAGATGCAGTTAGGGGTTAACAATATGTTCGTATGCACTAAAACACAGGCAGACCATTTAACACAAAGTTTGGCAGGTTGTTCATAAAAAGGATATTTCATACAAACCAATGCGAAGCTGGCTGCCCAGCAACAGGCAGAAGACCTAAGACATCATTTTAGTAGATTGTCTAAAACAGTTATAAACTTTGTCTTAAAAGTGTCTTAAAGTGGCATTAAATAAAGTCTTAAATTTCATTTATCTTAAGCTGTAGGATCACTATTATATCAGTATTTTTAAAAATCCTGTGTACGTTTGACACAGAGTGGTATCAGTAAACATAAACAACCATAAAACCCGAATATTATCACCACTAAATCTTACCGCAAAGTCCTAAAATTAAAGTAAAATCAGTCGCAATAAACATTTGGATTATCACAGTATTCAGAGCAGTTTCAGGGTCCGTGTGATGTTAAATGTTTCCCGTCTGTGTTTGTGCAGAAAACCTCCTCCTCTGTTGACAAATCAGCAGCCAGCTTTTATTTTTAGAGCAAAATAAAAATCTCTAAATGAGAGTTGATAAACGGCATTTGGCTGCTTTCTGGTACTTTCACACCTCGAGAGTCTGTGCGACACACACACGCACACACACACACACACACACACACACACACACACACACACACACACACACACACACACACACACACACACACACACACACTGATCCACGGCACGTTTTTCTGCTGAGAGCTTCAGCTGCCAGACGGCCATCCAGAGACGCCGTAGATCCTCTGTGAACTTTTCTCTGTGTTGTGTTTCAATGAGTTTGGCACAGAAATGCACCATCTGCATAATGTTTGGAATTCATGATTCCTTATATGTTCACAAAATGAGGCGAATGTTGGAAGAGTACAACCTAAATCTTCTCCACTGCAGTTTCACTGAGCGTTTTTGGGTCCATTTTGTTGTCAGGTGACTGCTTAAGCGCTGATACGGCAGCTTGTGTTCATTAATGCCCAATCTGTTTGTTTTTTTAAATAATGAAGCGTTTGGTCTAAAAATGTCAGAAGATTATATAAAAAAATGTATTTTTCAAGTCCCCAGAGTCCCTGTGCTTTTTGTCTAACTTACAGTCCAAAACTCAAAAATATCAGATTTGCAAAAGCATTGTTGGTCATGTTATGGCTCCAGGGAGGACGATGTTGATCTGTCTGTCCGACTCAGTCTCACTACCAACTCATCAAATACCGACGTTTGCTCAGTGGCCCTCGGCGTCAGATACTGACGCAACGTTTAACGGCAGTAAGAGACACAACGGGTGGTGATACCATTAGAGACTCCTTTATCGAAACCACTATCTATACTTTTCTATTAGTAGGTTTTTAATACTAATATTTTGATTTAAAAATGTACTTTTAAAAATCTTGGCTTCAGTAGTTTTAATTATGTATGATAAGATGATTAGAGATCATGATGATCGGACATTAAACAGGTTGTTACTCCATCTCTACTCTCCTTTTTATATCGCTGAGAAAACAAATTTGTCACCCAAACAACTGTATTTTTGGGTTTTGAAAAAGCAGAGCTGGGTCCTCTATAGAACCGGGTGTCGATCCTCATCCCCATGTGGGAGTGGAGGTGAATGGGTCAAACAAACTCTGGACTTTCTACTACTACTTAACTTTAATCATAATATTTTTTCTCAACCTAACATTGTTGTTTTGTTGTCTAAAGCCAAAACTCTGTTCACACCACGACTGACACAGAAACATGACACAAGTCATCATTGCTGAAGCTGAAAACTGACGTCCGACACTTGTAGCTGGATTTTTATGAAATTTCTCAAATTTCAGAATATTTCTGGGACCTCTGTCGGGGGTGTGGGGTGTCCTCCTCTGGCTCTTTTTTTGATCAACAAGCTCTGTTTTGATGCTGTTTTATGTCTCTGACTCCTTATGGAGACTAATAAGACAAAAACAATTCCCAGTGTCAATCACTTTATTTTTATTATGAATTAGAAAATGGTTGGGGAGCTACCTGGCACCTTATCGGGGGCCAGATTTGGCCCGCAGGCCATGAGTTGAGTATCTCAGGTCCCCTGGTTGTCCAGTAAAGGCAGAGTGTCTCTGATGGATGAAGTCCTCTCAGATTCAGTTCAGCCGCAGGACAAGTTTCGGTTTGATTGTCTCTGGACTCTGCGGTCGCTGTCGGTTGTCCTCAGAGTTCAGGTCGTGTCTCTGGAGGACGTCAACAGGCACTGTGGTGAGGGGACACCACGGGTCCATCTGTCCCGTCCCTTTATGTGCAGCACTGAGGCTCTCAGTCTATTTGTGGATCACAGCGTGTCCGCTGCGACAGACAGACGGACTGACGAGGCCCGGGGGGAGCGCTCCTCCAGGACGGGCTGTTACTTTACCTCCCGTCCCACCGCAGAGCGACTCGGCGGTGACCTGAGGGGAGCGCTGCTGGACTGAGGCTGAACTCTGACAGTTAGAGACCTGCAGAGCTGTAGACCTGAGACGAATGAGGAAAACTCCAAATGTCAGCCTGTCGGCTCTTTTCTCATTTTGCCAAAGCAGGAGATAATATTGCTTGATTTTAGTCACCAAAACATTTTCAGGGCTGCAAATAGTGATTATTTTCCCCATCAGATTATCTGCCTGATGTTTTCTCAATTCATTGATTCCTTGTTTAGTCTATAAAATGTCAGAAAATTGTGAAAAATGTCCTTTCATTAGTTCCAAAAAACCTCAAAATGTCTTTAAATTCAAAGATTTTTGGTTTACAGTGATATAAAGCAGAGAAAAGATACAAATTCTGACATTAAAGAAACTTGATCAGTTAACTGACTCGTGGTTTCAGCTCTCTGCCGTCGAAAAAATTCGTAGAATGACAAACGTAAAATTCGTAAGACAAATGAGGTTTTTGGAAAATGTCACTTTGGGCTCAAGGAAACTTCTGGGGATGATATTTTAAAGTATTTTCTAACATTTTAGGGGTGTAGCAGCCGCAGGCTCAACTATGACCTGCAGCCGTTTGCTGCAAGTCATACCCTCTCTATCTTTAATAAATTAAATAATAGTAATAATAAAAAAATATATATTTATATATATATATATATATATATATATATATATATATATATATATATATATATATATATATATATATATATATTTGCAGCCATTTTTATGATCAAATAATAGTTCAAGTAATTTTTCCAGCAAAAAAATCCAACAAGTCCAGATTCCCAAATTCAAGATCTGCTTTTATTTGCTTCATAAATTTATGCATTTATATATAAATATATATATATTTTAATTTTGGGTGGTTTATTGGACACAGAGGAAGTTGTGAAACTAGCTAGAAATTGATCTGATCCGATTTTTTAGATTTTTGAAAAAATGTATAATTATGTGGACACGAACTGTGAGCTGCACAACCAAAGTTTAATTTTTAATTCTGGGATTTGTGTTTGAATTATTATTATTTTTTTTTCTTGCCAGTATTTCTCAAGCAGGAAAAAAAAGATAAATGTATGAATTTTGTGTTACAGATTTCGTTTCCCCGTCAGATTTCTGTCAGTACTAAATTTTTTGGTAATGAGTGAATGTGGCTGAAAAGAGGAAGGAAGAAGGCCGTTTCCCTGATTTGTTGATTAAATTAGGAGCCTTAAACACGACCTTTTCCCCTCAGACACACTGCGGACACACAATGCTCTTTCAAAGGTTTCTAGTTTTAACGAGATTAAATTCAGTGAATTGGGAAGCAGATGGTCAGCCCTCCACAGAGCGACCCCCCCACAGACCCTGAACTCTGCTCTGTCGCAGCACGACGGCCTTTACCAGCTTTTCTTTCTCTTTGTTTTCTTCCTTACAAAATCTCATTTTGAGCTTCTGTGTTATTCAACCAGAGAAAACTTCCACTGAGAACATCTTAACTGAAGCTTTGTAGAAGACCAATTTAACATATTTAACACAAACCACAGATTTGTTACATTTGTGCATTTCATACGAATCATATCAACATTTCTGAAGTGTCGTAGTGTCTGAGCGGACTTTGTCCCCAGCAGGCGGAGGCGACGGTTTTGTTTTAGTGAACCGTTGCTGCGTTTTCGGCAGGGATAGTGACACAAAAAGAGTTTTTCACAGAGGCGTCGCTGCATTTCTTGATTTTGCCCCCAGAAATGTTTTAAGCCAAAACATTGTCTTTTCCTGACCATGACAGTTTTTCTTTTTTTTTTTTTGCCTAAAAGTACATGATAATGTGCAAATTAAGTGTTTTATAGAGATTGTGTTGATAATGCTGCAAAGGGATTTTCAACTTTCAAACTTTTTTGAATGTTTTATTACCTTTTTTACCATCTTTTATTTGGACTGTATATTTGCACTTATATGCTCTGCTTATTTAAAATTATTATTATTATTTTTTAGGCGCTCCCTTCTCCTCACAGGCATACAGTGCAGAATTTTTTGGTACACTTTGTAAACACACTACAGCAGTAATACTCAACTTACGGCCGGCGGGCCAAATCTGGCCCCTGACAGGGTGCCGTGTGGCCCCACAACCTTTTTCTAATTCACCATAAAAATCAAATGATTCATGCTGGGAGATGTTTCTGTACTTTTAGTCTCCATAAGGTGTCAGAGTGCATAAAACAGCATCAAAATAGAGCTTGTTGATAAAAAAAAGTGCCAGTGGAGGATCCCCCACACCCCCGACAGAGGACACAGCTGAGACACTAATGTCCTAAAATCCTAGAAATGATTTAAAATCCTAGAAATGATTTAAAATCCCAGAAATGTCCTAAAATCCTCCAAACCTTCTAAAAAAGAAATGCCCTAAATCTTGAAGCGTCTCTAAATCTTGGAAACACCCTAAATACTTAGAAACTTGCTTAAATCCCAGAAACTCCCTAAAATCCTTGAAACATCACAAAATACTGAAAACTTTCAAAATTCTTGAAATATCAGAAAATCTTAGATACGTCCAAAATCCTAAAAACATACAATGAAATCTTTTTTATGGTGATTTTGTTGAATTTTCAAAAAATGTTCTTTTTTTTCCTTTTATTTTATCTGACCATCTTTGGTTTGGACTCTTTTTACACTAATATGTATAGATTGTTTTTTCGGCGCTCCCCTCTCCTTAAAGGCATACTCTGCAGGATTTTTGGTTACAGTTTGCAAACACTCGCCAGCAAAAGTAAAAGCCAACTCTAGATTAATTCTCATTTGGTGTTTCACTTCACTATATCTGCGTGTTTTTTCGGTACTGAGTCTCTTGGATGTTGCAGTTTACGGCCTGAAGCCTAAACCTGGGCTTTACCTTTTTAAACAGCCCCAGTATCATGTGAGTGCTGTGGATGAAGGCGCTAACAGACGCTCTGGACACAGAAAGTAAGACAGAAGCAGAGTCTCTGCAGAGAAAAACACCTCCACACACTGAGTGGGTTTAAACGTGATGACTGAGACAGATTACAGCTGCAGGAAACCTTTTGAGGGACCAGAGAGCTTAGGGACGTAAAAGGGCGATCCTTGTTTTTGGGTGAATTGTTCCTTTAAGCTGAGAGCGAATGAAAGAGGAGTTGCTGCAGCTGGTGGGATATTTTTTGATTGGAAGAAAACAGACTCGACATGTTTACTGATGTTGAAGCAGACGTCTCTCCGGTTGTTCAGAGGCTTTCTGACTTTGGGCTGATTAAATCAAAGAAGGGCCACCTAACCCAAAATATCCAGCAGAACATCAGACTCTGCGTGCAGCGCGGCGGCTTTTAGTGCACTCTGCCACGACCGAATGCCTCAGTAATTCAGTCACTGCGGTTTATTTAATACAAAAGAAGTGGAGCAGCTGTAACACAGTGGCTAAATCACCACAGCTTTTGGCAGCGCGTCTCTCGTGCACACTCACGTGGAGGCCACGGCCTGAACGCCACCGCCGAGAGAAACCAGCAGACGCTACTTTTTCAGTTTTTTCTCCCAAACCTGAACCAGATGGCCTCTGCTGTAATGACGGGGACGTTTGTTTTACAGTGCGAGGCGATTAGAGCGAGAGGAGTCTGCTGCCTGTGTGGTCCCGCTCTGAGAGGAGGCTCGCTCTGCGCTGAGTTAGATCATCTGCAGGACCGAGCTGTTAGTCCCACCTGCTGAGACCGCTCCTCTCAATTAACAGGAGATATCAGAGGTGTGTAGGACCCTGATGCTCAACCTGAATCTGGCCCCTGATATGGTGCCTCGTGGCCCCCCAGTCATCTTCTGTTTTACATTAAGAATAAAGTGATGGACACTGTGAAATGTTTTTGTCCTTTGGTGGTGTCCCTAGGTGTCAGAGACATAAAACAGCATCAAAATCGAGCTTGTTGATCAAAAAAAGAGCCTCTATATGTCTAAAATCCTAGAAATGTCCAAAATCCTCTAAATGTCCTAAAATACTAGAAATGTCTTAAAATCCTGGAATATTCCTTAAATCTTAGAAATGTCCTAAAAACCTCTAAATGTCCTCAAATTCTAGAAACGTCATAAAGTCCAAGAAATATCCCCAAATCCTCCAAATGTCCTAAAATCCTAGAAATGTTCTAAATTCCCAGAAACATCCTAAAACCCTAGAGATGCCCTAAAATCCTAGAGATGTCGTTAAATCATATAAATGTTCGGAAGTCCCATAACTGCCCTTAAATCTTAGAAATGTCCTGAAATCCTCGAAACGTCATAAGATCCAAGTAATATCCCCAAATCCTCCAAATGGTCTAAAATCCTAGAAAGGTCCTAAAATCCTAAAAATGTCATAAAACCCTGAGATGGGCCCCTGGCCTCCTGTCTTTTTGCAGAAGTGGCCCTCAGGCAGATCAGGTTGAGTGTCCCCGCTCTTGGACGTCTGCAGAGAGTGGACGCCTCTGTGTCTCCGCCTCGGCGTCCTCCTCTCGGGGTTGGGGTGTAATTGGGTCTCTGGAGGATTTGGTGTCTACCTCTGCGCCTCTTTCCTTTCATCTTTTTAAGGTTTGGTTTGGCGCCGAGCGGCTGACAGCTCAGCGCTCTGCGGCGGCTCTGAGGTGCTGATGTCGAGGTAATTCTCTTCTCGTCACGTCTTCCATCAGGAGGAAAGATATTCTTTGAGTTTCAGAGCAATCAGATAACAACTTTCCGTGTGAGACCCGGTGAGTGCTGCAGCTTCATTTTCGGGCTCTTTTGTGTTGGTGTCAGTTTTTCACTCCTGCAGAATCCGGCAGCACGTTGGTGGACTTTTAACAGCAGATCGTTTTATATATTTAAGGAGTCCTTTCTGCAAACTTTCTCTTACTTGCTCTTACTGAAATGTGCAGCGGAGCAGTAATTTAGTGGATGTGTTGACACACATTAAAGAGGCAGCAGCGGCGTCTGTTTGAACCCGCTCTCATCACTCTGACTTCAGGTGCGTTTGATGGAGCTCGAATCTGCATTTCAGACCGATCATTAAACACTTGAGAGATGAAAACAGTTATTCAGGGCTTCCCAAAAACGCTCAGCTGCTGCAGGATTAGTCACCATCTCACCTCATCTGCACATGAATATGATTTTGTTTTTCACGCTGAGGAAATAAAGCGTGTAAGAAACGGGGAGAGGGGCTTCGTGCTGTGTGGGCAGCAGCTGCTGTCAACAGATTTAAGGTCCTCCACATCCGTGAGTCATGTGCCTTCAGTTTGACAGGCGTGCATCATCTGCAGCCGCCAGCAGACCTGTAGCTGCACGCAGATTACGAGACCATGCCCCGCTCCTAAATATTACATTTCATTTAGCCACAGTACAGCAGTGATACTCAACTTATGGCCCACGGGCGGAGCCTGGACCCCCATCGGGGGCCTGGTGGCCCCTCGGCCATTTTCTAATTCATGATAAAAATAAAGTGAGAAACGTTCTAAATGCTAGATATGTCCTAAAATCTTAGATATGTCCTAAAATCTTAGATATGTCCTAAAATCTTAGATATGTCCTAAAATCCTTGAAATGTTCTAAAATCCTAGAAATTTTCTGAAAACCTACAAATGTAATAAATTCCTAGAAATGTCCTAAAATCTGAGGAATGTCCTGAAATCCTAGAAACGTTCTAAAATCCTAGAGCAGCTTTTTCCCCTTTTGGCTTTGGTAGCATTTTCACTTATTTTTACTTTTGCTTTTCATAGTTTTGATACTAAATATTTGCAGATGAGCGTTTTGTGTTTTTTGTGTGTGTTAAGGCCTTAAATAAGTAAATAGTTGCACATGCAGCAGTACATACGTCTGTAACAGTGACAGAGTTTTATATCATTATATAATAGAGTTCGATGAGTCTGAGAGACGCGCTCTCTCTCTCTCTCTGCGTTTGCTTCATGTTTGCTTGTTTTTGTTTGTTTGATCCAGAATGAGCCGGAAACAATCGGCTGGTTACCGGCTCCCTCTGATCAATACGTGTTGGCTCGCAGGGGACCGCAGCCATGTTCACGTGAAACAAAAGCTCCGTCAGCAGTGAGATCCAAACAAAGAGCAGCTCAGCACTGAAGGATTTGTTTATGCACTTTGAATTTGGCTGCAGAGACGAGAGTGTGTGTGTGTGTGTGTGTGTGTGTGTGTGTGTGTGTGTGTGTGTGTGTGTGTGTGTGTGTGTGTGTTAACTTCACGGCTTCACCACTTAGTCATCTCTCTTCATGTGTCCGCACTCTTGTGACAAATAGTTTGAATCATGTGTCGAAAACAAACAAGAAAACATGAATCATTGGGCATTATTGCAGCGTGATGAATCACCGTCATTACTGAAGCGATTCTTCCTCTTCTGTGGCGTTTCCCACGGCCTGATGGACTGTAGGCAGCGTACAGTACCAACATCCATCAGCCGCTGCTCGCATGTGGTGGTTGCTATGGAAACAGGTAGACGTTAGGTAGACTGTGGGGGTCACAGCGTGAACTCATCCGTGCTTCTGTGGAGAGGGAGCGCTCTGAAACACTTATGAATCATGTCTTTAGAAACACGTGAGACTGTTGTGTTAAATGAGGCCTGCAGACCACCTCCTGCGTCGTGCAGGAGGAGCTGGAAAAGTGCGCTCGGAGAGTTCAGACCTCCGCCAGGTGTGTCTGAGGGCAGGTGGGCCGAGGACAGCGAGCGCAGAGCGACACGTGGAAGTTAAATCTCACGCGGGTCTCTCTCACAGTGGGGAGGCAGCAAAGATATTAAAAGCACGATTTATTCGTCTCCAATCGTGCTTAACTACTGTAGATCATAACACATTGGCTGTGTTAATCTGCAGATCCTCTGCTTCAAAATAAGACCAAACATTTGAATGGATGTAAGTTTTTAGGTCATGACAAAAGCCAGATGTGGTGCACAATAGGTTTGGGCAGTATTTGATACTTAATACCTTCCTGAAATTTCACCAGAGTATATTGTACATGATGGTATTAGCCCCTCCCTCCTCCCTGAAGCCACGCCTACTACTTAATAATCAAGTTTTCGGATTAATTAATACACAACATAAACCCACAAAAGTCGAGAAAGGTAATATTCTCACACCTGCTGTCCTCATGAAACAGAGAAAAATATCAGGTTTCTCGGCTTTGGACCGACCTGCCCGAGGAGATAATGCGCACTTCTTTTAAATCACTTCTTAAAACGCATTTTTATAGACTTGCTTTTATGTGCTGTCATGTATTTTAATTTGTTTTTTAAAAATTCTACTTTAATTCTATTTTAATACTGTTTTAATTTGTCTATTTTATTCATCTATTGAAGTTTGTGTTATGTTTAATTCTGTTATTAGTAATATTATTTCTGTGTTTACTGCAACGAACAGCATTTATTCATATTGGGATGGGTTGCTGTTGTTATTTTTTTGTGATTGTTGCTCTCTTTTTTCTAGCTGTAGTTCGGTATTACTGTTTGGCTCTATTTGTCTTGTTATTTAAACTCCCCGCGCTTCTGCTTTGTCGAAGCACTTTATAAACTCATTTTTTAAGGTGCTATATAAATAAAGTTATCATTATTATTATCTGTACACCTTTGAGAATTTGGTTGTAATATTATGTGAATAAACTCCTAATATTAGCAGAATAAAGTCAAAGTTTTACAAGATAGAAAGTCATGATTTTATGAGAATAAACTTGTAATATTACAAGAAAGAAGGTGTTACTTTAAGAGAAAAAAAAGTCATAATTTTAGGAGAGATAGTTGTAACATTATGAGAATAAAGCTGTAATTTTGCAAAAAAAAAAGTCGTAATTTTATGAGAAAAAAGTCATAAGTTTACAAGAATAAAGTTGTAATTTTAAGTAAAGGGGGATATTATATTACAGAAATAAATGTTTGCAGCAAACTATAAAACATGAGAGTGTGTTACAGTGTGTTACATTGCGAGGACAGATGCTGCAAATCAGAAGAACCAAACAACCAAAAATAGTCCCAGCACAGGCGCCACCTTGTGGAAAAACATATGAATGAATGCTAATTCAGACCTATTATTGATATTATTTTCAGGCTAATTTTGACTTAAAAAGCAGCGCTGCCTTCATTGTTAGGCTTAAATATGTTCTGCGGCTCCACACAGACTTTTATTTTGAGCCAAAGATCTAAAATTTGTCAGTGCAATGATGACTTCCTTCATCCATTGAGCCGACTCTAAACAGTGGGTTAGCAGCTTTTCATTTGAACTCTTTGGCTCCTCTCACAGGTAAGTACTGTTTATCATAACCGGCCTGCAGTGACTCCTCTGTTTTCTCTTACAGCTGATGTAAAGCGGTGCGAGGTCAAAGGTCAAAGACGTCCGTTCTCCTGCCTACATTTGAAGCCATTAATCAGGTACATATGGTACGATGCTTCCTGTTGTTACTCCGTCACTCTGTCCTCTCACACTTCATCTCAGTCTGCTTCAGCTTCGTTTCTCTGGTCGTTTTTATCGTGCGTTCGTCCACCTGTTTGTTATCGAGAGGGAAAAACTTTAGAGACATTTACGAGGCAAACTTCCTGTTTTCACAGTCGCCTGGTTACTTTGAAAATGCTTTAATAACATTTCTGTTCTCAGCTGACGGTGACAGTTGTTGTATTTGTCCTCTGTGACGGTTGGTCTTTGTGGTGCTTGTTTGTTCCGCCCCGTTTCACAATGACAATATATATATATATATATATATATATATATATATATATATATATATATATATATATATATATATATATATATATATATATATATATATATATGTGTGTATGTATATATATATGAAATGGTTACCTATTGACATTCTGAATATTGTTGAAATTTTAAAACACAAGTCTCAGTAATTTTCTTCAACAGCTGCTCACTGTCATTTTTCTAAAAATAATAAATAAATAATAATACATTTTATTTATAGAGCACTTTTCATAATACTCAAAGATGCTAAACAGAAACAAGAACAGTGTCAATTAAAATCAGTAAAACCATACAGAAAAATAGCTAGTCTAAAAAAAGAGACAGAGGAGGAGGATATTTTAGATATGTATATATATATACTGTATATATTCAGTACTTGTCTGTAGATACACACACCGATAGTTTTTTGTTTTTGACAGAAAGAACTGCAGAATTTCTGTATATCTTTGAACATTTCTTAACATGATTTAGCTTTTCTCCAGAAAAAAACCAAACACTGTTGCCTTCAGCTAAATATTTTCTGTTATGAAATATTAATTCCTGCAGCTTTATGTAAGGTATACAGCCTCTGTGTGCTTTCAAGTAATGATTGAACTTTGATGTATTTTTGTCTCAGTGTAGCAGACAAACATCACTTTGTTGTGATCAGATTCACACTGCAGACAGACGCTGTAATGAATGTAAATCCCCTCAGAGGTCAGACTGATCAGATTCAAACTAACTTCTTTACGCTGTCAGACGGCTTTGAAGCTCAGCAGCTCCTCCACTTCAGTACAAACACTGTTTATTTCTGCAGTTTTACTTCAAGTGAAATATCTCTCCTCGCTGTGGCTCGCATGCAGCACACACATGTGCTCGTACCCACATAATTATCCACACACACACACACACACACACACAGGCGTGTGTGAGTCTGGGGCAGATGGTGAACTTGGCTGTTCAGTCATTACATCTAAAAACTGTTTATTTCTCTGCATCATTAACACTCATCAGATCTTTAAACTGCGCATTTATGGGATATTTCACTTCTGCCTTTATTTTGAAAGCAGTTAAAATTATTTTTGCTGATGCAGGTCTGTCTTTTTAATCAAAGCCCAAAATGTCTCAGAGGTGAAACAAAACCTGCAGCAGATCAAACTGAAGAAATACCCTGATCTGTTACTGAAACAAAATTTGCAATACGGCTCTGTAAAAATATACTGATAGTCCAACATTCAAGATTTCACTTAAGTAAAAGTACAAAAGTATCAAAGGAGCATATCTTTTTTTTCAGACTGATTCTGATCTTTTCTAAGAGTCTTTTATGCATAAAAAGGTTTTGTTGTCACGGACTATTTTGATTAATCAGTTATGTCACTGGTTCGATCTTGTCAAATGTCTTTAAAGTTCTCCTTTTTTAGAGGGTAAGTGCTGAGATTTAGTGACGTCTAGCGGTGAGGATTAAATATTACAACCACCTGAAACTTCTCATACCTATAGCAGAAAATGTAATGAGCATATTTAAGTTTAAGTTCTTTCAGAAATGGTCCCTTTCAGAATGTAATAATACGACACATCTTATCATCTTAAATGAAATGTGGATATGACTTTGACTGTAGAACAGCTGAGTGTTTGACAGCCACAGCGCTGAAACAGACACATCTGCAGAGGTGAAAGTGACTTCTTTAGACTCTAGAGACGACTCTGTGTTAGTTTCATGTTTAATCAGACTTTGGATGAGTTATTTAGAAACACCAGGACGCATCGCTCCGTGTCTCATCCAGCCGCTCACACTGAGCTCTCATTATTATTACCAGGGGCAGATGTAATGTTTTGGGGGCCCGGGGCCACAAGCACATGAGCTTATTTTCAGCCTTTCTCTAACTGTGAATGTTGGCAGGCTGTTGGCAGCTATAGGAGAAGTAGGCCGACTCAAAAGTTTTTAATTCCTGAGTCCTGCAGTCAGGAGAGGTTGGCCTATTATCAGCAGTGTGCTTAAATTTACCTGAAGTTTGTTTCAGATGGAGCTTTTCATTTTTATATAATGCTGGAAAGTTTAATAAATAATAATAAATCATATGTTTATTACACTCCAACACACCATGGTCACATGAAACTGTCAGGGAACTATGAGGACAAAAATAAACGAAAAAGCAAAATAAGTGTTCATTAATTGTAATCGAAGTAAAAAATTCAATTAATGGTGATATTGATTTTAGGTACAAGGTTCAGACCTTTGCTGGGAGGAAATTTTAGTAACTGACCTCTTATAGGTCCTTTAGTTGGTCCTTCACTGCTGCTGAAGCTTCTGACTGTGACAACTCGAACTTCTCTTTATTAAAAAAAGGAAAAATAAATAAGTTAAAGTGTCATTAGGAGTTTAAAGCAGTTTGACCGTCAGAGAGCAGAGGACGACGGCGTCTTTCTCTTCCTCACGTCAACATGAATTCGAGCTGCGAGCCGACAGGCTGGAAGAGTCGCCCGCTCACTGAAACATGACATGTTTGGCAACACTGAGTCATGTAGTATTTTAGGTATGTGTTGAATAATTAAATGCATTTCAGACTCTATTTTAGGATGCAACGTGTCTGAATATGCACAGTCAGCACACATGATTACATCACTCCTGCCTCAGTTCAACCGGGAAGAAAACATCACGTCATCTTTGTCACAAAACATTAGCGTGACTCAGCTTTAACCCTTTGAGGCCTTAGCAAATTGGCTTGATTTATTTGAAAAACATGGGAGGGGAAACAGAAACAAGAAATGACCTAAGAATTTGCAAAAAAAAATGTTTTTACAAAAAAGTTGCAAGAAAATTTTCTGAAAATAACAAAAAAGAGAAAATAACCCAAGAAAGTGCTAAAAAATGTCTTTATCCTGTAACATATTTCAAATATATAATTTCAATTTCCTGCAATTTAAGGGGTTAATGCAAGTGTTTTATAGACATTTTGGAAAAAAAACACTTAAGTTTTTCACAAATCTGTAACGAAAACCCTCCTAGTGATAGTAAATGATCATTTTTCTCACATTTTCATGATGCATATTTTTAGCAGCAGTGTGGGTTTTAATGAGGTCCACAGCAGAAACTTTTAGCTCATCGGCAGAGAAGTGAGACTGTATTGACCCAAACTGGTTGGAGAGCCTCAGTGAAGTAGGTGATGATTCGGATAATTAATGCAAAATTGCCGGTGACCCCGAGAGAGCTTCTCTTCTTCTTCTTCTTCTGTTTAACATTCAGCGCAGTGACTTCACCTCCTTACACCGCCTCCACCTTCATGTATTCCTCATCCGCCTGCTTTTATTTTGTATGCATCTCAAGGCCTTTACAAAATAAAAGCATGAGAGGCGATAATTTGACGTCTCCCCTGCCCGGATCTGTTTATGGTGATGAGGTTCGGTGGCGGTCCCTCAGAGGGAGAAGACGTCCTCGTGACTGGTTTTCATAACAGGTCTCTTTGAGCGAGGACAGAGACAGCGAGGAGGAGCGATAATCATTTCCTCTTTGGAAAGTCTCCACCGAGGATCACTTTGTCCAACGGTCCTCCTCTCCAGTAATTCTTCAAATGTGAAGTGAATATTGAAGTTAAAATTGTCAGTCATTCAATTTGCTGAGTTTCTCTCTAATAGAGTAAAAATGAGTTCAGTTATGAGTAGATGATAAGTTGATGTAGAAGACTATTTTTTTATAAAAAATGTCCAGTGAACTTTATTCATAATTATATATGTAAAATTATTTTACTGAATTATTGTCCTTTTTAAGCTTTTTTTCCATTTCTCATTTTGGATTTTTTTGGTTTAATTTCTTTTCTTTTAGTTTTCCAAGTTTTTGTTTTGTCAATTATCAGGTAATTTTTTGTACTTTTCACAGATTTCTTGCTGTCCTTTCAGTCATTTCTTCCTTTGTTGCCTATTATCTTCCAATGTTTTTGAAAAAAAAAAAAGCCAATTTGCCAAGGTCTCAAACGGTTAAGTAAATAATTTGATTGTATTTGAGCAACAGTTTTGTGTGAAAGGAATTAGTGGCCCGTCCCATATAGACGCCTGTCCCAAGTATGAGAGTGTTGAGGTCAGTGATTTAAGCAAAGTTTTATTTAAACTCTGTGACAAACGCAGCAGCGTGGCGAGGCACTGAGCATCTGTTCAGCGCTGAACGCTGCAGGTTAAGCAGCTTTTTTCTAGTCACTGAGAATTTAAAAATGTTCAACTTTGGGTAAAACACTCAGCATGTCACTGTCACTTTTTACCCAACCGTCCAATCACAGTGGAGGAGGGGACAGCTGCTGGCTTTAGTTTTATCAAACAAACCGGAGGAGACAGTGACTTTGTTGGGGACTTTTTTTAGTGGCGGATTAATCCACATTTGGTACTTTAGTGAGTATTTGTGTCAGCAGGCCGTTTTATTAAATACACCACAAAGTGTGTTTTTATGTTGATGTGTTTTTAAGAGACATCAGGCTGCAGAAACACACACTGTACCTGTTAGTGGAGACAATCAGTGGCTCTTTTTATGGGATTTGTCGAGAGTGAGAAAACTATAGAATATCGTTAGTTTACTGTTTTTTTAAAAATAGACAAAGAGCACATTACAGAATAACCTCTGTAACAGACTGAGGGGCTTTTTTTCCCGAATGAGCATTAACATATTGATACGTATTGACAATTTTTGGTGGTGAAGTCTTTGAACACGTAGATGAAACTTGTTTATCCACAGAATATCAGCACCCTTCTACCTGAGAGGTAGCAGCACCAGTACCAGTTATACCTGAGAGGTAGCAGCACCAGTACCAGTTATACCGGAGAGGTAGCAGCACCAGTGCCGGTTATACCTGAGAGGTAGCAGCACCAGTGCTGGTTATACCTGAGAGGTAGCAGCACCAGTACCAGTTATACCGGAGAGGTAGCAGCACCAGTGCCGGTTATACCTGAGAGGTAGCAGCATCAGTACCAGTTATACCGGAGAGGTAGCAGCACCAGTGCCGGTTATACCTGAGAGGTAGCAGCATCAGTAGCAGCGCTGTGTTTCTGTCTCGTTAAGTGATGTGAGGATGCAGAGAGATGAAATCCTGCGGGTTTGTCCTCCTGTCCTCGCTCACTGCTGCTCAGCTCTGATGGATGAAGGCCATCAGAGGAAACACATTTCTTCCTCTCGGCCTGTGTGACTCTGTGATTTATTGGAGTGGAGCGTCCGTCACTGCTGGGTAATCTCTGCAGGAGAAACGGTTTCCCAGTGTGTCTGTGGGAGGACTGGGGATTCACACTGGGATCTGGTTTCAGTGCTGACAGAGTGATCCTCCACACGGCGGGCTCCTGCTGGATTATAAATGCTAATCAAGGAGTCACAACCAATAAGTGTCACTGTGGAAGGAAAATATTTCATTATTAAAAATATTTACACTCAAATAAAACAAATGATGAAAACAGGCATTAGATCAGCTGTAATGGTGGCAGAGTGTCCAAGTCTAAGTGCCTCTGCAGATGATATCGTGTATAAAGTGGACTAAAGAGAACGACATCTTTTCAGTTCTCATTTGGGGAACGTGGAGCAACAATCTGTGACCGAGTACCAAGATGATGAGAATTTAGAGTTAAAAGGATGAAATATAGAGGAAGCATCTGTTTCAAAGCTGCAGAGATGAATAAAAACATCCATCTGGTGGAAACAAACACAACTTTGCATTAATGATAATGTTTCTGCTTATCCTGATAATGTTTGATAATTGTGAGTCAACGCAGGTGTTAAGTTTAGGCTGTACAACACACACACGCACACACACACACGCACACGCACACGCACACGCACACACACACACAGAGCAGATGCTAACACGTGCACATGAGCTGTATAATCAGGCCGTCACAGTGTGAGCGGGTCAAACACCTGAAGGATCTGCAGCCTGCAGGAAACTGCTGCAGGACGAGTCCGACCAGCGACTGCAGAGGGAATTATCTGTGTCCGCTCGCCGTTTGGCTGCGTGAAATTACCCAGCTGCCCCCAGACCTATTTTAGAAAAGAGCCACAGCTGCTGAATGGGACTGTGTGTGTGTGTGTGTGTGTGTGTGTGTGTGTGTGTGTGTGTGTGTGTGTGTGTGTGTGTGTGTGTGTGTGGGAGGTACAGGATGAGAGGGACCTGCATCTCTGTAACACAAACACACCTCTGATTGTTCAGGCTGAACTAAAGTCACTCAGGTGTCTCGGGGTGAAAAACAAACTGCTGCAGTGCTTCAAAAAACAGATAAATGTGCTTTTGGCAAAAAGAAAAGAAAAAAAGGCTCCACAAAAGATTCATTTACGTGTTCAAAACAATAGTTATTTTGCAAGAAAACACCCAAAATGTACTAAATGTTCCAATAAAACGGGCTTCTTCTCTTTTCTTAGTTGAAATTACAGCTCGGTCTGTCAATAATCTGTCGTGATTAAAGAGAAAGAAACAGTGATAATAATCAGAGAGGAACTGCTGTGATTACAAAAACAGACAAAGAGAAGTCACCAAAGAAGTAAACACATTAAAATAGGTTGATCACAGTTTTTCAAATGAAATATTTATTTATTTATTTATTTTCAAAGATTGTTTTTCAGGCATTTTTTAACCTTTACTATATAGGAGAGATATATTATTAAAGGGGGAGAGCATGCATGCAAGACAAGCATTAAGCAGGCTGGAATCAAACCATCAAAAAGAAAACTCCAAAAATACGACTTTTTTTGACATTTAGAACGATGAATACCTGACCTTGACCCTGACCCTGACCTTGACCCTGACCCCAAACCCTAACACGAACCCCACTATAGTTAGCTATTGTTCAACATGTTAAAAGTTGCCTTTTTGGACTGTTCTTTTGAAATTCTACACCAAAAACTCACCAAAATGCCAAAGGCACTCTCTTGAAATGTTAAAATTCCTTTATTTCAACATCATGGTCATGATGAACCTTAAAACACTCCTACGTGTTTCGGCAGCCTTCGTCAGGGAGCCAACAGATCTCAGGACACAAAAGGTCCTGCAGGCTGGAATCAAACCTGCGGCTGCCGCGGCACGTACACAGCACCTGTGTGGGGCCCCTGTGAGCTACAGGTCGCTCCACATCTAAAATAATTTCTAAAAAAAAGCACACCTGTAACGGCACATGAGGTGTTTAAATCTGACATGAAGCAGTCGTTCTGTCATAGCTTCAGTTCGGAGCTCGAGTGTGAGCAGATCTCCGGCGAGCAGTCGCTGTGAGCCACACAGGCGTGTTTTGAGCGGGAACTGTACCCGTGATGTCAAAGACACATGCTGAGTTCCAGTACTCATACTGCTGTACTCTATAGTATGGCAAAAAAAACATTTAGTACGTCCTAGTATATCAGTTGCAGTATGCCAAAAGTACCAGGATGTTGTACTAAATCCGGTCTGATTTTGCCGTGTAAAAGCCGGCGTGCTTTTCTTGCTGTTTTACCCACAATCCTCTGCACAGCGGCAGATACGTCACATCTTGACGGAGGCCGCAGTGACGGATGACGGCGCATTCAAGTGACTGATGATCAGTCGAATGATAAAGAGATGAAAATATCAAAGACGGAGAAAAAAACGTGTAGACTAATTTAATGAATATGAAATATTACAATCTATGAGGTTCAGAGTAAAACATAACGGTAACGACAGCAGAGGTCGGCCGGCTGAACTCTGTCTGTGCCGAGTTTGGCGAATGGTGACTTATTTTGTCTCCGTGGTAACGGATATTTGAAAAAAAAAGTGGTGTTAAAGTTCAGGTTGCAGTGTTTTGAAGAGGTAGTTTGTCCTGATTGTGTGCGTACTGCATTCTGTACGTACGTTTTAAAGGCAGCTGAAGTACCCACTAAAAGTACACAGAAAAAGTCTGTGATTCAGAACGAAGTCAACGTGCTGGACAAAGACGAGATCCTATTGAGTTTTTCTGTCCTCTGGGTCGTCCGGACGACTCACATGCTCTAAAATTTAACATCCTTCAAATTCAACATTTAGAAATATTCAGTCGCTTATTTCTTAAATTTGAGTCTGAGCTTCTCATTTGATCGATAAAGAGAAAGTTTACACCAGCGTCATAAAGAGACAATGTGTCTCCGTCTCCGACGTGTCTTAAACAGGAGACGTGTCTTAAGCAGGAGACGTGTCTTAAGTAGGACACGTGTCTTAAGCAGGAGACGTGTCTTAAGCAGGAGACGTGTCTTTAGCAGGACACGTGTCTTAAGCAGGAGACGTGTCCCGCTGTGCTGAGGAGAATGTTACAGCCTTCTTTAGACGTCGTGTGTTTTCACGTGAAAAGCGTGTCGGTCTCACGAAGGTCACGGTGAGGAGTCAGCAGCGTTTTAAACTGCAGCTGATGATGAATTACAGACAGTTTTTCCTTCTAAAACAGCTGAAATGTAATAATGTCATAAGACTTGTGAAAACTTGTGACAGCTGTTTGTTTTTTGTCGCCTGCGTCTTCGTGATGCTGGCAGCAGTTTGTGATCGCGGTGAATGAGACAGTCATCACGTTGTCTCTGCTGATGTTTTCTGACGGTTCATGTTTTCTCGTTTTCTTTGTGTTGGATAATCACAGACGTGGCGCCTGATTGTGATTGTTGTGTAATTGTGCCGACATGTTGGTTTACAAAGACGTGCTAATAATGCTGAGAGCGTGTGCGGACTAACACGCTCTTATTTTAATGTTATTAACCCTGACCTCGCCCAAAGAGGCAGCAATTACCCAGAGTGCACCAGCTGACACAAAAACCTGTGTTTAATTGCAGTGAGAGCGGAGCGCCGGCGTTTTACTCCATCAAAGTAAAAGCTCCTCACAGAGCGCTCAAATTAGCAGTAAACACAGATTCAGAGCCGAGAGCTCGGCGCGCTCTGACGGGGAGCGAGGCGGCGCGTAAACTGGAGTTACTGATGTTAACTGGTCGTGATGACGCTGTTTAAAAGGAGCGTCAGAGGACGAGTGTTAGTTTTAATCTCAGAGAAAATCTCACCTTTCAAGCTGAAGTGTCACATTTCTTTTCCTGCAGTTTATTTCAGGCCTGTTTGTTTAAATTTGCATTTTAAGCCTTTAAAACCTGAAACCAGAAATCCGGTTTGATTTCTGTCACAAAAGAAATGAGCAACAAGAGAAGAAACGACCCAAAATCTGCAAGAAACTAGTTAAAGGTACAAAAGAGTTACACAAGAATGTGGTGAAATGGACAGAGATTTGCAGTGACGTCAGATGTTTTGTTGACCCGTTCACCTCGACCTCCATCTTTTTAAAGCGGATTTTGTCCGACTCTGTTTGAGCTGCATTTACACAGATTCACCCCACAGACTGATGCGCGAGTTTTGTTTAAATCGTGCTCTCCTCTCAAATAATAACTGTCCTCTCGCACTCTTTTTGGATGTGTCCAGGAAGTAAGTTGTTTTTTTGTCTAACATGGTCTGTGCAGTTTTAAATCTGAGCGATCCATAAATAAAGAGGTCTGTGGTTTTATAATAATCTGTTCTGGAAATCCTACATTATCTTTACTGCTCTGTTTCCTAATATGCAGAACGATTGTCGGCTGCTTTTGTCGGAGTTTCCCAAACCTGCACACAATAAAACAGATCACAGAGAAGGACCTTTAAGATGATCGTGTGATGATAAACTGGACAGAGTCAGTGAGTGATTAAACGCTCGGTTATTAAACCGGAGCGCTCGCCGTCCCCTCGGCTGTGACAGGTGGCTGCATGTTAGTTTTTACTGGTAAACACCATCAGGGACCATAAGTGCACAGTTGGTCCTCTTCACACCCCCGCTGATGGCCCCTCTCACACCAACATGTCCTCCTCGGCAGCCGTCGGCGCCCCTGCATGTGTCAAACGGTCCCTCGGGGACAGGCTGTCAGAGTCACGTCCTCACAACTGAAAAACTGTCGCTGACGATGTGTCACTGCGCGTTTCTCCGTCCTGCTCGCCGTGTTTGCTCATATCGAGACTCCAGATTTATTTAAAGAGGCTTCAGGAGCTTTATGGAGACCCGCGCTGTTGGGTTTGGTTTTATTTCGGACATCTAAAGAGAAATGATACAAGAATGAAAACACAGCCAAATAAAAAATAACACAAAACAAGAAGCACATAAAAGATCCTCAGAGACAATTTACATAATTTGGTTTACATGTCCGAAAAGGAGCGGGAAGAAGTATGCACTTATTTAATCCCTCCCCTTCACCATAAAACCCCGATGATTAGTTATCCAGCTTCCTGTTTACAATAATATACAATGTAAACTGATCAAATTATATTTTTGTCCATTTCGAGTCTTACAACAGACTGTTGCTCATCACACTGTTCAGTTCATACTGGAGTCAATTCTCAGTTAGTGTTAATGTTTAATGAATCCTGATGAATGAACTCAAAAGGTTTTAAGTAATTATAGGCCAAAATCAAATCTTTCTTTTTAAGCAAAATACTTTGTTTTTATCCAAATGAATGATTTTCTGGTTGAAAATGACATTTTTGAAATGTTTCAGTGTGGTTTCCGGGCTCATCGTAGTACAGAGACGGCCTTTATTAAAGATGTTAATGACCTCAGTACTGATGCCACTAAAATCTCTGTTCTTTTCCTTTTATACGTAAGTGCTGCTTTTGACACCGCTGATAACGATATTCTCACCGATCGCCTGAAAAACTCGGTCGGGCTGTTTGGGACTGTTTTGAACTGGTCCAAATCTGACACTGTAGGAAGGTTTTTTTGTAACTGTCGGTGATTACATATCAGATAAATATGACTTCGGTGTCACTCAGGGAAGTTGTCTTGGTCCACTTCTTTTCTCTTTGTATATGCTGCTCCTGTGAAATATCATCAGGGAACATAAACTTAACTTTCATAGTTATGTAGATGATACGCAGAATTTTATATAATTTCTGTTTTTACTGGTCTCAGTACTTTTTACTTTGACTCATAACTTGTTTATCATCACGTCTTTTGATCGTCTAATCTTGTTCTTTTGTGTTGCACTTTTATTGTGAAACACTTTGAGCTGCATTCTTTGTATGAAAAGTGCTCTAAAAATAAAGTTTATTATTGTTATTATTTTTATTATTAAAAAGACTCTACTACTAGACTATTGATCTTGATCTATAAATTGACAGAAAATTGTGAAAAAATGCTCAGCACAAAGTGCCAGATTGCAGTGTAACATGTTTAAATGTTTTCTTTTGTCTGAACAAAAATCTAAAACCTAAAGATGTTAAATGAACAATGATTTAAAACAGAGGGAAACAGAAAATACTCACATTTAAGCACCTGTGTGTAATAATGTATGGCTGGTATCGCCATAAAGGCTTACACATTTTAAACTACTTAAAATTAAGTCATGAAAATGGGGTGAATATTATGGAAATGTTGTGAAAAGTAATTGGTAAAAATGAGTGGAAATTGTAATATATTGTAGTATTTGAGATTTTTGCTGGAAAAATGAATCAAGTAATCGCTTATTAAAATAGTGCACGATGAATTTTCTCTTGATGGACTAATAGATGACGTGACTGTATATTTATGTTTGAATGTTTGAATGTAAACTGATCAGCACAAAACTTTCCTCTGTGATCAGTGAAATTCAATATGAGCTAAACTCTGAAAAACACACAAGACGTTTCACTGTTTGAATGTTCAAAAATGATGTGACTAACGTGTGCGTGTGTGTGCGTGCGTGCGTGTGTGTGTGTGTGTGTGCGTGCGTGTGTGTGTGTGTGTGCTCGCGTGTGTGTGTGCATGCGTATGTGTGTGTGTGCGTGTGTGCGTGTGTGTGCATGTGTGTGTGTGCGCGCGTGTGTGTGTGTGTGTGCGCGTGTGTGCGTGTGTGTGTGCATGTGTGTGTGTGTGCGCGTGTGTGTGTGCGTGTGCGCGCATGTGTGCGTGTGTGTGCAGGGGCAGGGGGAGGTTTCAGCTGGAGGCTCAGCCATGGAGGGGGACTGCCTCAGCTGCATGAAGTACCTCATGTTCATCTTCAACTTCTTCATCTTTGTGAGTTCAACTCTTTTTCTTCCTCTGTGGTTTTACTTTAGGCTGCAAACAAAAAACAGTCCAGTGAAGTTATAAAAATGACTCCGGGTCGTTCATGATTTAAAAGAGCTTCATATCGAACATTTAACAAACGCAACAAGTCAAAATACAAAAAGTAACCTTTTAAAGTTTTAAGAATCATAATAATAATAATTCTAATAAAAATTACCTTATTTATATAGCACCTTATGACAAAACAAAAGCAGGAGCTCAGTGAACAATAAAAATAAAGATCAACAAATAGAAAAGAGTCAACAAGAATGAAGCAAATAAAGGGAATAAAAGTATATAAAGCAGACAGATCACGCAAAAGCCAGGTAAAATACAAACAAATACATAAATGTACAGTTTATATATATATATATATATATATATATATATATATATATATATATAACAAAAATAAGATAATAAAAACAGATGAATAGTAGATGAACAGTGAAAGAAGATGAAAAGATGGTGAGAACAGGACACAGGAAGGACGAGGTGCACATAAATAGAGTAAGAGCAGATAAATGATTAGAGAAAGAGATTAAAAAGGCGAAAAAATAAATAAATAAATGTAATAAAAGCAAGTGTGTAAAAGTGAGTTTTAAGAAGTGATTTAAAGAAGTCATTGATTGTGCAGCTTTATCTCCTCAGCCAGGTTATAAGCTTCATTAAATAATTTAATCAAAATCTACGCAGAAAATCGCAGTAAAAACGGGTTTATTTTCGCTGTTGTCAGGTTTTTACCAGAGCTTGACTGTGTTTTCTGAGGCGACTGTGCTGCTGCTGTGAACTGTAGACGACTCATTTTTCATTTCCACCATGTAGTGAACAGATATCGCAGGACGTAAAACCTCGTTCACTGTGTCTCTTTAGAGGGAAACTTTTGTGTTTTCCAGCCTGGACGCTGTTATTCCATGTTTTTGTTAGGTGATTGTTATTAACATTATGGAAAGGATCCTTTTAGTTTAACACCTTCACCGAACCCACCAGACTCAACCAAACCAGAGCTGGTGATTATTGAAACAGCAGAAAGATTATTTCTGTAAGAGTTTTGTGAGTTTGAATTTATTTTATATCAGCTCTGAATGTAGTTTGTTTAATGACGATGAATGACTGTTTATTTAAACGGAGTCTGGTGAGTTTGTTGTTGCTGATTTCTGACTTTCTGTTCAAGAAGCTGAGTCGTGAACGTGCTCAGAAACACACAAAGACGTGGAAAAACATAGAAAACTGAATACACGTTCGACTGCTCACTTTTCAGTCAGTTTCTTTTAACAGTTTATTGAGAAAAATCTCAAGAAAACAAACTTTGAATCTTTAAAACTTCAGTTTAATAAAACAGAGGTTACACTGTTGTAGCTCTGTCTGATGGCTTCATCGGGTTTAACCGTTAACCGTAGGGTTGCAAATTTAAAGCTCTTTCCTTAATCGATTAATCTGTGAAAAAAACAATCTTTTATTTGTTATTGAAAGAAAATCATAACCTTATTTCAAACATTATCAAATATACTGTTTTTATTCTTCAGTTAAAGCTAAAAGCAGCATCTCTGACAGCATTTCATAAGTTATCGACTGATCACTTAAATGTCACGTTTGGTGAGTTTCTTAACCACCGATCAGTCGATTAATTGTTATCATCCCGACTGTAAATGTTCCAGTTTTTCCACCTGCTGACTCATGTTACATAAAAACAACAGTAAAACAAACACGTCGAAGTCTCAATGGAGAAACATGAAGCCGTAAAACAGAAGATAAAAACCGACAAAGACCGGAGCGGAGCGTTTCTCGTCCTCCTCGGCTCTCAGTGCCGTGAACATCTGAGGTGGATCATCTTCTGACTGAATAATTAACCCCCTCTCTGCCAGCTGGGCGGCTCCTTCCTGCTGGGCGTGGGCGTCTGGGTGCTGGTGGACCCGATGGGCTTCAGGGAGATCGTGGCGGCGAACCCTCTGCTGTTCACGGGCGTCTACGTCATCCTGGCCATGGGCAGCATGCTGTTCCTGCTGGGCTTCCTGGGCTGCTGCGGCGCCATCAGGGAGAACAAATGTCTGCTGCTCTTCGTGAGTCTCTGGTTTTTATACGCTGATCACAGGGCGCCGCTGGGTTCGATGGTACTGATCCAAACATCAGAACATTTGAGCGTCTTTTTCTGCCACACAACAAACACGTTTTCAAGTGTTCACCTCAGCTGGTGCACACTCTCCAGTATTTGGCATCATACACCCAGTCCAGCTGTCTTCAGTCCGTCTTTTTCTTGTCCTGATGTGCAAAAAATTTTAAAAAACCCAAAAATGTAGTGAGAAATCTTAATTTTTGGAGCGTTTTTTCTCTTATTCCTGCTAAAATAGAGCAGCTAGCTGAGAGTCGAGGCCACTAAAACGTGAAGTTTATGGATTATATATTTATGTGCCAACTGACAAAACGACTGTCAACATAAGAAGACACCTTTTATAAGAACAATGAAAGTAGGATTTTCAGTTCAGTTAATCTGCAAAATCCCCAAAATCCCCGTCTGTGTAAAATCTCTTAGTGCATCATCCGATCACATATTTTCTTTAGATGCGAGACTGTGTCACACTTACATCTTTTGAACGTCTTAAATATCTTTAATATTTATATACACATTTACATAGTCTAAAGTTTTTTGTCGTATCAAAAACATCTGGAAGCCGGACGCTCGTTCTTCCCATCAGTAAATCTCTCTAACACTCAATTTTCTGTAGTCGATGGTTTAGTTTTGAACAAATTCCTTGTTATTGTTTTCTTGCTTGTGATCAATAATATCTTTGTTTAATATCTATTATCGTCCATAACACAATCGTCATCATATATGTCCAAAGTGCGCAACTCAGATTTTAAGTCCTAAAATCTGTGTGTGTGTGTGTGTGTGTGTGTGTGTGTGTGTGTGTGTGTGTGTGTGTGTGTGTGTGAGTTATGTAAGAACACAGTGAAACAATGCAAGAGCACCATCTAGAGGAACGTGATTTCATTACTGTTCAGTTTTTATTTATTCAGCTTTTATTCCACCACACAGAATCACATTATTATGATTATTATGATTATTGTTATTATTGTTGTTGTTGTTGTTGTTGTTATTATTATTGCTATTATATTCAATATATATTTGGCTGGTTTCAGTTCTTCATGCTGATCCTCTTCATCTTCCTGGCCGAGCTGGCAGCCGCCATCCTGGCGTTCCTCTTCAGGGAGCACGTGAGTAAAGTCTCTGGATCGGTTCATCATCAGTGGAAAGAAAGTGCATCTGCACCACAGCAGCCGATGTCTGTCTGTCCGTTATTAACCCCGTGAAACCCAAGAAATCTGACTTGATTTCTGTCAAGAGCATGGGAAGAAGGCAAAAGTAGAAGTAAAAAGTAAAAACAAACAAGAAAATTACCTGAAAAAAAGTGCTTAGAAAAATAATAATTCTGTAACATAATTTTAAATATATAATTATGATCATTTTAAATCTAGTTTTCTGGCCAATTTCCCGAGCTTAAAAAAAAAAAATCTCAAAACTATTAAATATTACAATTTGAGGGGGATATCTTGTAAATGGTAAACGGACTGTGCTTGTGCAGCAGTTTCACAGGACACGTCACATTCACTACCTACGAGGTCGTAACCATTCGTACGCATGCGCACTCCGATGACGCGGCATCGGGAGCAAATTGGGGTTCGGTATCTTCCAGTCAGCGGACGACCTCTCCGCACAGCCCCAAGTCAAGCTGCTTATTACCTTTTCATGTTTTCATTTTTGATCAGGACTCAAAGGATTGAATATTTGTGAAACACTGAACAAAAAAAGTGACGTCGATCCAGATTTCAAAGGGTTAAAGAAGTGTGTGTGTGTGTGTGTGTGTGTGTGTGTGTTTGTGTGTGTGTTTGTGGGTGTGTCTGCAGTTGACCAGAGAGTATTTCAGCAGGGAGCTGAAACGTCATTACCAAGGCAACAACAGCACCGACGTCTTCACATCCACCTGGAACGCCATCATGACCACGGTGACGACGCACGTTATTACCTCCACTCTGTTTCTACACACCTGCACACTGACGCCACAACACCCAACATCAGTCTAACTCCTCCTCCTGCTCCTCCTGCTCCTCCTGCTCCTCCTGCTCCTCCTGCTCCTCCTCTCTCCTCTCTCCTCCTGCTCTTCCTCTCTCCTCTCTCCTCTCTCCTCTCTCCTCCTGCTCCTGCTCCTGCTCCTCCTCTCTCCTCTCTCCTCCTGCTCCTGTTCCTCCTCTCTCCTCTCTCCTCCTGCTCCTGCTCTTCCTCTCTCCTCTCTCCTCCTGCTCCTGTTCCTCCTCTCTCCTCTCTCCTCCTGCTCCTGCTCCTCCTCTCTCTGTAGTTTGACTGCTGTGGCGTCAGCGGTCCCGAGGACTTCGAGGAGAGTCTCTTCAGGCTCCTCAACCCCACTAAGACGGTCCCTGAGGCCTGTTGCCAGAGGAACGGTTTCCCCGGAGACGTCGGCGTGCAGCAGTGTGTGAGCGGCAGCGTGGTCTTCAGACACAACAAGGTCAGCACACAAAACACACACTCTGAATACACACGCTGTCAGGGTGCACAACAGAGCTGCGAATCAATCTGACTTTAATGACCCGTGTTTTTGTTTCAGTTTCACTTCTGATTCTTTATTTTCAACGTGGAAACGAAAAATGTTTTATTACCTTAAAGTGTGAACATGTATGTATGTGTATTTGTGTGTGTATATATAGATAAAAAAATTAGATTGATAGATAGATAGGTAGGTGTATATACTGTACATAAACACACATATATCATTATGTGTGTTTGTATATCTATCTATTTATGTATCTATATATAGATATACACACAAACACATATATCTTTATGTATGTGTGTGTATATATCTATAAATAAATGTATCTATATCTTTCTTTTCGTGATGAAGAGGCTGTGCTGTTATACATATTTAAGCCTGTTCTAAATGTCTTGTTGACCAATCAGATTACTTGGTTGAAACTACTTGTTGTGTAATCGTGTGTGTGTGTGTGTGTGTGTGTGTGTGTGTGTGTGTGTGTGTGTGTGTGTGTGTGTGATTCCTGCAGGGCTGTTACTCTGCGCTGGTCGACTACTTTGAGACGTACATTTACACAGCAGGAGCTCTGGCCATCGTGGTGCTGACCATCGAAGTAGGTTCTGTGTTTTCTCACTTTAGATTAAAACGAATGTTTTATTCTGTGTTTTTAATGTGACGGACAAAAACAAACGTCAGTTATCAGAGATTTTCAACATTAAATCTATAAATGTGAGATTCACACACCAAAGTGATCCGACTCATGTTTGTGAAATGACGCTGAGATCAGTCTCGTTGTCTCCGCAGCTGTTCGCCATGGTGTTTGCGATGTGTTTGTTCAGAGGCATCCAGTAACCGCGGCGTCCACGCGCACCATCAGCAGCCGTCAGCGCGGGAGGAAAACTGTAAAATATGAAATGTATTTGTACAGTGATAGTTTCTGTGTCTCATTGGTTTCGTGACATCATTTTGTACTTCACAGCAGCAGCGAGGCGTTCGAGGTACCGCGTAGAGCACAATAAGACACACACAGGAAGTGACCCGTGACCTGAGGACGAGCCTCCGCGCACAGTTAAACTCTGGTGCTGAGAGGCTCTGCGAGTCAAACACAGACTGCAGACTGACTCAGAGTCACGTCAGTCCAGGAAACACAAAGCTGGAAACACAGTCACCATTTACAGCCTGATTCTGACCTCAGTTTGTTCACAGCGACTGATTTTCAGGATCAGGAGCGTCTGCACACGCGGTCCAGGTTTCAGCACACGTTAACACGCAGAGAGCCTCAGAGGAGTCAAAGCTGTCCCCGTTATCACAGCATGTGAAGACCATCATGAAGTTTAAGCTGTTCGGAGTCAGAGCTCGTCGGCCTCATGCAACAACTGTTTTATTTTAGAAATCTCTCTCTCTAACGTTTTATTGTTCAAAGCAGGGCCGGCTCGACCCAATTTAACCCTAACCTGCACCTCCGCACCCAATAACGACACATCACCTGCTCACGTATAATTTAGGAACATGTCACTCTTTATTTATTTGTAATGTTAATATATATATTTTTTTCTATACAGAAAACACTAAGTGAGGGCGCCAGTGGGCAATTATTATTTTATTATTATTTTCCCTCGAGGCCAAGGGGGACTGGCGGCGCCCCTCCAGCAGATGGCGCCCTAGGCGACCGCCTATATCTCCTATGCCAAGAGCCGGCCCTGGTTCAAAGTCGGTTTCACCAAACTGTCAGCGCTGCACACGCTCGTGTTAATCACTCATTTGAGCCATAGTTTGATTATAAAGATGGACGACGCCCCGGCTGACCCCCACCGTGCTTAAATAAGGTTAAAACATCGGAGATACGGGCATTGCTGTCTTGTGATGGTGATGTCATTGAGAGCCGGATTCTTCGCAGTAGCGATATCCACGGTGGTGGAGTTCCCGCCAAAACACCCATACGACCAATCACGAGCAGCTGCATTGAATGCGAGCGCAGTGATTGGCTGTCACGGCTGTCAATCGTGTTGGAAAATCCCTTTTTGAATAATTGATTACCTCATTAAAGCCGAACTTTTCATCAAAACAAACTCTTGAACAAACATCAGGGCGATGAGAACTACCTTCAGAGACAGAAACCAACTTTGGGAAACATTTATTTGGCGTGTACTTTGAGTTTTTAGTTTGGCCTATGACCATTCACTAAAATGGAGGGGCGGGCTTTATGAGCTATACTGCAGACAGACACCAGGGGGCGACACACACTAAACAAACACACTTTGGGGGAGCTGTTCATGTCTGTCAACAGTCTGTGGTTTGAACTTGATCAGTTTATCCTGTTCATAACCAGAACTGAATATCGTTTTATATTATTTTCTCACATTCAAAACTTCTTTAATGTTTTTGAATGAATCTTCAAATATCTGTTGTATTTTTTACATCGTCACTCAAAAAAATCACACAAAAAAGTGATTCATCATATATCTTTTCTTGCAGTTATTTCCCTCGTCAAAAAAATAAAGTTTGATTCTAATTTTTATTATAAATAGACATTTAAACAAACATTTATGATACTTAACATATGTTTTTCAGTAAGATAGTCTTCACAAATAAATACCACTTTAAGGATTTTTAAATGCAACCGCCAGAAGTGAAAAGTTAACTGTCAGCTAAAAACTCACTAAAAAAACAGCCTTTTCGTTTGTTGGATAAAACATTTTACTGCAGTTTAGCAGGCATGTCTCCAAGGAAATACACTTAAACCAAAAATGTTTCAAATCGGGACGAATTCTTTTTCTTGTTGAAGAGGTTCTTGCATGAGGCCGAGAGTCGACGGCACGAGTCATAAATCATCAAACGTGATTCACAGTCAGAATTTAAAGCGTCTGTTTACAGAGTCTGTGCGCTCCTGCAGGTTCAGTGTAAAGCATTATAACATTTAAAGGACTATTCCGTATTTAGGTTTATGACGGAGCACCTGTAAATAACTTCACAATGTGAGACTCTGTGTGTGTGTGTGTGTGTGTGTGTGTGTGTGTGTGTGTGTGTGTGTGTGTGTGTTTATATGTAAATAAGCCTCAGTGTGTCAGTGTACTGTGTACGTGTGTGTGTGTGTGTGTGTGTGTGTGTGTTTGTGCAGTGTGATTCAGGGTAACACTTTCTATGAAGACCACATCTATAATGCAGTATGAAGGCATTCATAGTGAATTATAATGCATTTATAATGCTTCATGAATACACTCATGAACACACATTATGCTTATGGATGCACTATGTCATGAGTTATAAAACATAGATGTGACTTAAAATGATTTTTAAGTATCAAGTGTCTTGTGGATGCTTTTGACTAGTTATCAACTAGAGGTTGACTTATGGTGCTTATAATGCATTAAAATACAAGTACCTCAAGTCATTCATTTACAATATGGTATACAGGTTTTTGGTGTAATTTAAAATCTGACAACTATGTTTCTATTTTATTTTATTTTATTTTGAAAAAAGTTTTTAAAAAGTTAAAAGGTTTAATTTAAAAGTTAAAAACAACAGACCCTCTTGTTATTTTCGTTGTGTTTTATTAATTTGAAATAAAAAATTATTTTCTTTTTCAAAATAAGATTTGATCCTCAGAAAATCTTTTTTGAAAAAGGAGGGGGCATCGTCCTATATTCAGGTCAGTTCAGTATGTGTTAGATAAAGTGAGGTACATATTGATGCATTTATAACAATTTATGCTTCATCATAATGTTTCATTGTTAGTGTGAAGTGAAATGATTTTCATGAATATAAGAATCTATGCTGCATTATAAGTGATACCATACACTAGAATACTGTATACTGTTTGAGTGTATTAATAAAGCATTGTAAATGCATTATAATTCACTGTGAATGCCTTCATAATGCATTATAGATGTGGTCTTTATAGACAGTGTTACCTGATTACGTTACTTTTGTCAGTAGTTCTATAAAAATGGAAGTTTAGCTTAAAAAAAAATCTGACTGTAAATGTGTGTTTTGAAACTTGATTTGTATAAACGGCACTGATTGATATTAAACTGATCTCTGTGATTTTAGTGCTGCAGCGTTTATCGTTTTACTGACAGCTGAGCTCAGAACATGTGTTGCAAGTAGCAACTCTGTCTACCACACAAAAAAAGTGTATATAGTGTGAAATAAATAAGGAAATATATGTGGTCTCATAAATTTTGAGTTACTTATATATCAAGTAATATAACTATATATAATTTGACATACAGTTTAAAACAAAAAAAATATCCACTTTACTACCCAACTGTAGAATTTGATAACCATGTGGCATTGTCGCAGATAAACAGCTGATTGTCCAACAGCAGCGCAGTGAGACGCGGATCTCCGAAAGGGCAGCTGGCAGCTCGTATCTCCAGAGCAGATTTCTGACACAGCGGCTGGCAGCGCGGATCTCATAAAAGCATTATAATAAGGCAATCAACAACTTCAGAAGAAATTACCAAAATTTGGCAGAAATTTGTGAAAAGTACAAGAAAATTGCCTGAAAATTAGTACGAATAAAAAAAACAAAAACAAAAACATAGACAACAAAACCGGAAACCAGCCATGCCTGGCGCAGCATACTGCAGGATCGAACTGCATAGCTATACTGCATACTACTGTCAAACGCAGTATGTAGTATGTAGAGGATACTGCATACTGACTGCAACTGTAGTATGCAGTATGCAGCCACAGTTTATCATCCTCGTGTCCCCTTTTCGGCGGATTTTTCCGCTGCTGCAGATAATTTTGTCACCTTGTAATATATTAATTTTGTGAGTAGGCTATATTAAAAACCGCCAAACCGCGGCACACGCACTGGCACCTCGCGGCACCTCCTGGCAAGCAGTGGCACAAGCACTGGCACCTCCTGGCACCTCCCGGCACGTCTCGGCAACCAGTGGCATCTGCTGCGACTGCTAGCGGCACCTAGCTGCGGCATCTGGGGGTGCCACACGAGGTGCCACAGTTAGGTGCCGCTGCCGCAAATTGAGCCAGCCCCTGCTGTTCTCATCTCAAAGTAAATTAAGTCAGAGTTCAGAGTTAGACTCAGAGTTAGTTGAACCTCCTCTCTCTATACCCCCCCTTTGAAAGGGTTAAGACATTAATTTAACATCTTTTGTTTTTTTTATTTTTTTTATTTTTTTTTTCCTTACATAAAGTCTGCGGCTGATAAAATAAATAAAAGTTTGTTTTTTGTTTTTTTTTTAGTTTCACAATCCCAGCGTGGAAAGACATCAGCGCGCATGCTCAGAGCTGTTGACGTGATGACGCAAAGCTGCGCTCTGATTGGCTGGCTCCTACGTACCGTGACGTCACTGGCTGTTGCTGTCACCTGTGTAACGCGGTGTGTTTTCAGTAGTGTGCGGTCACCGTGAAATACGCGGTGTATCTCCTTCAGGAGACGCGTTAGAGTTCGTTTTTTACAGACAGACTTTAGTTTAAACCTGTCCGCGCTCACCGGCGGCGGAATGACGTCATAAAACAAAGCTCCGGTAAAAATATCCCGGTTTAAGCGGCGCGTTCACCGGGACAAGATGGCTAACTGTTACCTGTTAGCTTGTCAGAGACGACGCTGTTTTGTCGCGTCATGCGCGTTTGTGTTCAGAGGAAATGTTACGTGAAGAAAAACACCTGAAACACCTTTTCTGAGAGGATTTACCGGACACGACGGCAGCAGGACGACTCGGTAACACCGGACTGAACGTTTCTGCCGGACCTGACCACCGGGACACCGAGCGGGACACCAGGTGAGTCCGGCCAACACCTGTGTGATACGCGTCTTATCTACTTAAACTGTGATTTTCTGTTTTTTTTTTTTCTAGAGTTAGCCTGAGCTTATAACTAAAATATGAACGACACAATACAGTTCATCTGTTTTTATAAGGGACTGTTCTGTATTTATCAGAGGAGAGGTTTGTCTCACATGAAGTGTCAAGACCTGTTGGACATTTGAAAATGATATATTCTGTTTTTACAGTTTCTGGCTATAATAAGTGCTGTTATTTTGGATATTTTTAAGTTTGGCAGGCATGTTTTAAATAAAACATAAATTATACATACATTATTGTAACTGAATAAATAATGATAAAAATAATGATGATAAAAAACCAAATATTATTATAGTAATTATTATTATTATTATTATCAAAATAATAATAATAATAAACTGTATTTTAAAAAAATCAAGAACTTATAAAGTAACAAGAAAGTAACTGAAAATACCCCCCCCCCCCTAAAAAAAACCCAAACAAAAACAATTAATATTAATGTTATTATCTATTCTATTGTTATCTAATATTATGGCTAATATCTAATCATATGGTCATTTTTTGGTCAAATTTTCACTTATTTATTTGTAATTTGCTGAGTTGTTGCTCATGATGATTTTCTCATGTTTTTGGAAGAAATCAAACAGATTTTCTTGGGTTTCAGAAGTTTAAATGTTTGTGAAATATGTCTGAATGTAGCGCAAGAAATCTGACGACGATCCAGGCGTTTAAGGGTTAAGTGGACCTTGTTGTGACGATTGTGGGCTTTGTAGTTTTTTTCATGTTATTTGCAGTTTCCAACACTAATATGGATCTTAACTCTGTTCTTTGGTTGCATTTCCTTCCTGTTTATTTAACATGTTGTGGTATAAAGTCCTTCAGAGGCCAGTTGTAAGGTTCAGGATCAGGATTAGGATCCGGATCCGGATCCGGTCCAGGTCCAGGTTCAGGATCAGGGTCAGGATCAGGTTACTTTATATGTAGGTGGATTTGTTTTGCAGTATAAAGTGTGAAAGGCATCCACAGACAACATCCAGGACGAAAACATGACAGAAAGATAAAAAAACAAAAACAAAAGTGAGATAAAACATCCAAAAAATAAAACAGTTGAAGTGCGTCAGTGCTGCTAATCAAAATGTTAAATTTATAATAAATAACAATAAAACAGTAAAACTATAAATTAAAAAAAAAACTTCAATAAAAAAAGAAAAGGGGAACAAATAAATCCTAAAGTCGGGCTCTGAAATGGTGTTGTGCAGGTGCGTGCAGCCCTCCTCCTCTCTGCGTTCACCTCTGACCTGAAGCTTTTTTGGGGTTTGTTTTTACTGATTTTGTAAAATGAGGCGATGACACACTAACAGACTGAGCGAGTGTTACCGTGACCTCAAACAGAAACCGAAACACAGGATCGTGTTCAGAGAGGCTGATGACAGCTCAGATTCAGAACATCCACGCTCCTGAAAACTGAAAACTGATCCAGCAGAGAAATCAAAACTGGATCGAGGCGCTCGTCGTTTCTGAGCGCTCAGCAGCTCGATCGCCATCGTCCCGAAGTCTCTTCACGAGTTTAGAGTTTTTGAACCTGCCGATTTAATCCATCGCCAAATGTGGAGGACGCCTGAACAGACGGGGACGGCTGCTCTGTGCCTCGGACTCATCCTGTCTCACCTGGCCGGAGAAGGTACGTTTAACCCTTTGAAACCTGGATCATCACTACTTATTTTTAAAATAACGGGGGCTCTCCAGAAATTTTACAGAAAAATGTGCATGTATATTAGCATTTTCTGTAGTTCATTTCTTATTTTTATTTATTTATTTATTTATCTATATCACTATTTATTATTTATTCATTTAATTATGTATTTATGTATCGATCTGTCTATCTGTTTATTTATCTTTCTATTTATGTATTTATTATTCATGTATTTATGTATCTACTTATTTATTTATCAATTCATTCATGTATTTATGTATGCATCTATCAATTTATTTATGTATTTATTTATACATATTTATTTATTTATACATTTATTTATTTTTCCCTTTTTTTGCTTTTTTTTCTCAACAAATTTCTTGCTTATTTTGAGTAATTCCATGTTAGTTTGCTCATTGACTTTAACCAGTCTAATTTTTTTATAATAATATTTTTATTATTTTTTTAGTTAATTTTAGTTAATCCATATGCTCTGGTTTCAGAGGGTAAATTTTAATTGTCCTTTTAACCCTCTTTAACTCTGTGTATCTCTGTTTGCCTCACTGTTTAACTCTGTGTTTAACTCTGTTTAACTCACTGTTTAACTCTGTGTGTAACTCTATTTAACTCTGTCTTTAACTGTGTGTGTTTGTGTGTAACTCTGTTTAACTCACTGTTTAAGTCTGTGTAACTCTGTTTAACTCTGTGTGTCTGTGTGTAACTCTGTGTAACTCACTGTTTAACTCTGTCTTTAACTCTGTGTGTGTCTGTGTGTAACTCTGTTTAACTCACTGTTTAACTCTGTGTAACTGTGTGTAACTCACTGTTTAACTCTGTGTGTAACTGTGTTTAACTCTGTGTAACTCTGTTTAACTCTGTGTGTGTCTGTATGTAACTCTGTGTAACTGTGTAACTGTTTAACGCACTGTTTAACTCTGTGTGTAACTCTGTTTAACTCTGTCTTTAACTCTGTGTGTGTCTGTGTGTAACTCTGTTTAACTCACTGCTTAACTCTGTGTGTAACTGTATGTAACTCTGTGTAACTCTGTTTAACTCTGTGTGTGTCTGTATGTAACTCTGTGTAACTCTTTATGTGACTCTGTGTGTAACTGTTTAACTCACTGTTTAACTCTATACGTAACTGTCTTTAACTCTGTTTAACTCACTGTTTAACTCTGTGTGTGTGTCTGTGTGTAACTCTGTGTAACTGTTTAACTCACTGTTTAACTCTGTGTGTGTCTGTGTGTAACTCTGTTTAACTCACTGTTTAACTCTATATGTAACTGTCTTTAACTCTGTTTAACTCACTGTTTAACTCTGTGTGTGTCTGTGTGTAACTCTGTGTAACTCACTGTTTAACTCTGTATGTAACTCTGTTTAACTCTGTATGTAACTCTGTGTGTAACTCTGTTTAACTCTGTCTTTAACTCTGTGTGTGTCTGCGTGTAACTCTGTGTAACTCACTGTTTAACTCTGTATGTAACTCTGTGTGTAACTCTGTTTGTAACTCTGTGTTTAACTCTGTTTAACTCTGTCCTCTCTGCAGCCGGCGTGGTCAGAGTCGTGGGTCGGCCTGGTCAGCGGGTCACTCTGCCGTGTTCGTACCACTATGAGGACGCGGCTCAGATCTCGCAGCTGTCGGTTCAGTGGCGGAGCCCGAACAACGAGCTGCTGTGTCACTTCATCAAACACAAAGCGTACAGGAACTGCAGCGCCGGCTACGCCATCAGCTACAGCCCCGGCAGCATCTCGCTTATCATCCAGCACGCCGACGCGCACGACTTCGGAGCTCACGTCTGCTCTGTGAGCAAACGGCACGAGTTCTCAGACTGCAGCGTGGAGCTGGTCAGGACGCCAGGTGAGTCTGGCAGGTGGGGGGCGGGGCCTCTGTGAGAGCTGTGAGGTAACAGGATGTGTTTGTTTCTGTAGAGTCGGGGACCTCAGCGCCGAAGAGCGGCGGGAAACACCCAGGTACGTTCACATGATTTCTCCTCACGCAGAAAACTCGTCAGCAGGCGGTTTCCACTGAGTGATGAACTGTGATATCTCCTCTGATGGTAACATCCCAGTTACCCTGGAGACGGATGTTTTTTGTATTTTAGTTTATTTTTAAGGAGAAGGCATCCCATAATAATCAGAATCAGAATCAGGTTTTATTGCCAAGTACGTTTACATGTACGAGGAATTCCACTTGGTGTTTTGTTGCAAACAATTAACATAAAGGAAGAATAAAAATAGTAAATTTAAAAAGAATAAGACAAGAAAAAATATAGAAACTATACAAAGATATAAGAAATAAAAAATAGAATATAAAAGACAAAATGTATGTAGAAAAGGTGCAGTGGAGGGATGGTACAGCTGTGTTAAAGTTGCAGCGCAAACATCTTAAGTCTAAATAATAATTTAACCTAAAGTGTGCATGTAAAGAAATCCAGTTCAGTGTGCGTTAATAAACACATAAAAACGATTTATTTAATATAATGTTCTCAGACTCAGAGGGGGAGGAGTTTAGTTCATGATGGTGACAGCAGAGAGAAAGAAACTGTATAATAATAATAATAATAATAATAATAATAATAATAATAATAATAATAATAATAATAATGATAAGAATAATAAACAAATGAAAACAAATGAAATAAATAAAAATATAAAAGAAATATTTAAAAAGAAAAGGCAAAACAATAGAAGCATAAAAAAAAAAATTGTTTGTGCTGTTTTTTAACCACATTTCATTCAACAGGGCGATTCAACGTGCTTTACAGAGCAATAAAACATTAAAACATAATAAAAAAAATAAAGAATTACAATAAAAGAGTAAAGGGCTATATATATATTAGCAGTTTCCACTTGCACAGTTTTAGGGTTAATGGAAACCTGCCGAGTGTTTGTTAGTCGATATATTCACTGTTGGTTTTGGTCTTTTATGAGATTTATTTAAAACAAGATAAAAGTTGAGTGATTTCACTTTAAGAAGCCTTGATTTTCTATTGACTGCTTTTGTTTCTGGGGTGATCTTTATTATATTATATTATATTTTTATTATATTATATTATTTTTTATTATATTATATTTTAATATATTATATTATTTTTTCATTATATTATATTTTATTATATTATATTAGTTTTTCATTATATTATATTTTATTATATTATATTAGTTTTTTTTATGATATTGTATTATATGATGTTATATTATAGAAAGATATTAAAGAATCAAAGCAAACACACTTAGAAAATTAATGTGTGTCTTTGTCTTTTCAGGTCCCAGCTGGACTCTGATGCTTCTCCACACTTTGACATTATGTTTTTGCATGTAGAAGGTAAAGAGTAGAAATGTATATTTACAGTATTTATTCTGTGAATGTTGATACAAACAAACAAACAAACAAACAAACAAACAAACAAATGCACGCGCTCCAGTTTAAAGCTTGAAACATAACAAACTGTAAATCCAAACATAGACTTTAAATAAAACTTCTGATGGTGACAGCTGTTGCATATGTCTCGTGTGTGCGTGTGTGCGTGCGTGCGTGTGTGTGTGTGCGTGCATGCGTGTGTGTGTTTGGATGACACACACACTACAGACGCAGCCTCTCACATGTCTGCACATGAGAAGTGCCTCATTGTTTCTGCTGAGTGGAAACATCGGGGGAATTCAGAGCTTCCTATTGGACGGACTGCGTGTATGTACACGTGTGTGTGTGCGTGTGTGTGTGTGTGTGTGCGTGCATGTGTGTGTGTGTGTGTTTTGAGACAGTGGCGGCTGGGTCAGTGGGTTCTTTGAATTATTTTTAATTCAAAGGAGCAAACAGGAAATCCTTCATGTGTTAGCTGATTATATATTAATGCAGTTTATATAAATGTATGAAGTGATTCATGTTTGTGATATTTTCAGTCACAGTTTCACTCGTGCTCATATTTGCTGACGGCGCTCTGCGGCGGTCACGCTTCTTTTTCTTCTTCTTCTGCCCTCGCTGAACTGGCGGCGGTAACATTTCCAGGAATAGCTGCAGGAAAGATTCCTCGACAGACTGCAGGAGGCTTCAGGTTACGTAACCGAGCTTCCTGCGGCCAGAAACACGCTGCAGACGTCCAGAGACGACTGAGCTGCGTGTGTACGGGCTCTGGTGAGGCTCAAAAAGGCTTTGAGATTGTTAAATAGCGTTCACTGATGAATATCAGAGAATTTGGTTTTCTGTCAACACTTAAAATCCAAGAAAAAACTCTGCGTGTTTATGATCGTGTGGAGGATTTCTGTAGTTCGAGAGTCATTTTAGTTTGAGTTTGAATTTTTAGTTTTGAGTTTGAAGTTCATACAAGCTCAGTCTGCCCCTCATTTTTTTATATGCTGAACAAAAATGTACATACAATTTTAACTTTTGCTCCCAGTTTTTAGTTACAGATCTCAGACTTTTTCATGCACTTAATAGATATATTTCAAATTTTGGTGCAAATTTGTTAAATCTGTGTGAGCACTTCACCTCACTGTTGCTCCTCTAATTAATATTCTACATTCTCTATCTCTGTCCATTTTACTGCATCTTGTAAACATAATTTTGTGCTACAGTGATGAGGTAAGATAAAAATCAGATAATCATTTATTAGTTTGCAAAAATATCTATTGATCTATTTACTTGTTAAGATATTAAGAAGAACTGGGAGCTGGAATATCCTCAGAGGACAAAAACAAACTGAGCAGGTCATTAAAGCTGGTAAAACACTGAAAAAAGACATTTATGTCAAAAATCAGTTTCTTTAAAGCTGGTCAGCACAGCCAAGTTAACATTTACGCAGACCGTTTCTGTGACAACTTCAACTCCTGTTGTCTGATTAAAATATAATGTTAAAATGACCAAGATCCTAAAAATGTATTGGAAATAATTTGGCTTAAAACTGGATAAAACATCAGTTTATGTCAGCGTCTTGCAGACAGCCTGATGCATGTGCAATATGACAGACTGCGTCTTTGATTTCTCTGTTTGAACATTATCAGAAACATCCTGGATAATGGTTTAATGACATTTTAATGTGGAAAAGTAATATATATCTTTAAATTATTCAAAATCTACATCAAACTTTTTCTCTCCAGTGTTGTTTGACATCACTAATATATTCTGTAAATGCAGTTTTTATAGCTGCTCGATACGTCTAAAAGAAACTCATTTATGTTTCATATCCTGTTTTTTCTGTCTTCTCTGTATTTGCAGTGCGGACGCTGCAGGCTGTGATACTCATTTATTCCACTTGATGGCGATGTTATTGCTTTGGTATTTTGGTGCATACATTAAACACACAGTAAATATATTTAGAGGATTAAAAATAATGCAAATTATTTCCGTACCTCAGAAAAAAAACTATTAAAAATGCAAATACTTTAAAAACCTGAAACACAAAGGCAGATGAAGAAACAAAACAGTTATCAGCTGCTTCAGTCTGAACACAAAAGATACAGCAGAGAAAAAAATCATCCAGGTGTCACATTAACCCTTTCATGAGCAAATTGGCTTAATTTCTTTCAAAAACAGGGACAAGACCAAGAGTGACTTAAAGAGATGTAACTGAAAAATTAACAAGAACTTAATTTTAAAAAAGTGCAAGAAAATCACCTCAAAATAAGCAAAAAAAACCCCGAGAAAAAGTTCATAAAAAATAAAACAGGGAAAATACCTAATAACTTATTTTCAAAATCTATTAATTTTGAGTTTAGTATTCATTTTCTGTCAACAAATCCCATTTAAAAAAAAAGCAAAAACAAAAATGCTGTTTAACCCTTTAACGGGCATTGTAAGCACACTGTTGACATTTTTTTGCAGTCAAATTACTTTTCTAAAATCTTCTCAAAACCTAATTTAATTTTATACAGATGTTTGTATATGATGCATTTTAGTATTTTGATTATATTTGGGTTTTTTTTTCGCATCATATATCTTAAACAGATCTTGCACGAGATTCAGTATTTTGCATTTATTTTTATTTGTTTATTTTATTAAGATACTTTTATTTTCAGATTTTTATTATACAACATTGACTTTTTGTTTTTTACCATATATATATATTTTTTTTAACATTAGAGTCATTTATTTGTATGTACTTATTTTTGTCTATTTATTTTTCTATTGTATAAAGTTTCTTTTATTTACAGATTTCTGTTATATTGCATTGACTTTTGCACTTTTACCAATGCATTATACTGAGAATATGTTTTATTTTCCTTAAAAGTTGATGCGTTTCGTTAACATTCTGCAGTCTATAATGTTTTATTTTTTTGCAAAGGCATTTCTCAGCATGGCTGTTAAAGGGTTAAAGAGTCTCAAACGTTTCTTGTAACAACTGCTCGCTGATGTTTTTTTTTTTAACAAAAGAGGAAATAATTACTATATTGTACTGTAATGTGTATTACTATACTCCACATTAGGTGCTCGTTAGGTTTTGGATTTATTGACATTGAGAAAAATGACCAAATAATCATTAAAGCTGCTGAATTGAATACTTTTTCTCCACAAGGAGGCAGACAAACATAAAACTGGACTGACAGATCTCCTCACAGCTTCCACCACATCGGTGTGCGATCCTGTAACGTTATCACTACAAGAGTCCTGTTTCCACTTTACACACTTTAATCTGCGTCACTGTGAAACCTGCAGTTTAACGATCATCCTCCAGTTTTACTCTCACACACAGACAACAACACTCACTGAGATGTAAACAGCCATAAAGATTATCCTCCAGAATATGAGCTGAGAAAAAGTTTGAAAAAAAACCCCAAAATACGTATTTTCCTTTTACCTTTAGTGCTAATTATCAGTATAATAATGACAATAATTTTAAAAAAAACAAACTTTGTTTGTATAGCTCCTTCCATACAAGAAATGCAGCCCAACAAAGAAATGCTTTACAACAAAGAAATGACATGCACCGAGTGCTCCACATGAAAAATACATAAAGACATAAGAAAACCTGCATTTAAAAATAAAATAAGATGGGAATAGAATATATTTATCTGTCATGGAGAGAACCCATGTGATAATTCTAGTAAAAGTAAGATAAAAAATAAGAATAAAAATATAAGGCACAGAATGCATAACATAAAACCCACAGAGATAATATCAATAATAAAAAAGCTAAAAAAATGGTGTATAAAATGCAAAAAAATAAAGGAATATATAAGTCTAGATGGCTAGCGGCTGGGCCAAATCATAACAGATCATATGTACAGCTACGGCTTTGCATTTTACACCACACAATAGACCCAACTGTGAATAAACTTTTGTACATTTCATTGTTGTACAAATTATGAAGTCCATCTCTCTTTATTTTATCTAAAACTGTCAAACTAATAAAACCTATTTCTTCCCACATTTTTGCTCAGTTGACACCAAACTTACTGCAGGGCGTCATCCGACTGTCCCACACAAACCACCTACACGGATTTCTAAATAATCAAAAACTGAGCTTACAGTGTATGGAAATGTTCGACTGTATCATATACTTACAAATCTCACTAAATGTATCTTCAAGGTTCATGAATTTTTTTGACAAAATCTTGTTTTCATGGTAAATTAAGTGTGCAACAGTTCTGAATTTTCTCTCATAAACTGAATTTTTGACAGCGTTTTTAATCAATCTTTGTAAAAACAAATGATCAGCTTCTCTCTGCTGTCTAAATGAAGTCTGCAGATTTTTGTAGTTTAGTCTTGATAAGTGATTTTTTGGCAGCAGTTTGAAATCTGCCTGTCCATGCACAGACAGCTGATATCCTGCCCCCTGCTGGTCGGCTCAGTCTGGTTTCTCTCTCAGTGTGGAGCTCACAGGTCAAAGGTCACAGTGACTGACTTTTGACCTTTGAACACTAAAATCTGGTCAGTACTTTGTTGAATCCCAGGGTACATTTGTGCTAAATTTGAAGATGTATTTAGGAAAATTCAGTGAAATTTTAATAAAATCTGGTTTATATATATATATATATACACATATATATATATATGTATATATATATATATATATATATATATATATATATATATATATATATATATATATATATTTATATATATATTAAATGAAATAGAGTCTTCCTGTCATTTGGAACGACCAATAGCAGCAAAAGCCTCATTAAATTGAAAATAAAATATTTAATTTCTGTGGCTGAAATATTTATCACTAATACAGTATGCAGAAGTAAATGGTCATTTTTAATCATTTTAATCAGTTTTATGTGATTTACAGGAAAAATAAGTCAGTGAACTACATTTAAGAAGGAAACTGTGACATTGTAGAACAAAAAGATGATATCATTATTTACACTAAAAAAAACTTTGTTTCTAAACACTTAATATTGATGAGAACTTGCAAAAAAAAATAACTGAGCATGTTCAGGAAATTAATTTATAGAGAGATAAATCACAAATGCATGACGTGACATTTTCTAGGGCAACAGCCATCTAGACTAAGAGCGACGCTAAAATCACTAAACTAAAAAATTTAAATATGAATTTATGTGTGAAACTCACTTATTGTTTTAAATATGTGCTTGTTACAAATCATCAAGTCATTTAAGCGATATCACACGAGAGGGAGTGATGTTGCCTGCGACCGAATCACAGCCGTGATGATATACAATATAACATCACGACCTCGAGTGTGATATTACTTTTATACAACAGTTCTACGAGCATCTTTTATTAGTTTACAGTAAAAAGCGACAGATTATGATTTGTTTGTTTCTTTAATGATGTTTTTGGCTCCGCCGACACAAATAGTTTTGCAGCCGCTGAGACGGACAGCTGTTGCCTAGCAACGCATAAACAGTTTCCTGCAGGCTGCCGGCTAACCTGCGTTAGCTCGGTCTGCATGTTCTGCACAGAGCAGCTGCTGAGCGTCACCGACATTTATCTCCGTGTTTTCAGTGAAATCAGAGACTGTTAACGGACACTTTGAGATTCACGAGTTAGTTTGATCAGACGGTTCGTCTCTGCAGTGTGTGTCCGCTCACCGCCGTGACCTCCGTCACCTCCGGTCCCGGATCAGACCGCGTGTCGGTGTCTCTCGGGCTGCACGTCCTCGTAGCATCTGTAACAGCTGGTTTACTCCCGGTGAACGGCGGTTTACCAAAACTGGTCCGTCACAGCTGCCCCCCTCCTGGGCTGCAGCTGTTACTCAGGTATTTTCTGAGCGATGATGGCGGTCAGACGGGATTTCCTCGCTCTTCAAACACTGATACAATCTACGTAACGTTAGATAATCACCGACTGTTAGTGTGAACATAACTAACGGTTTAGAAAAGCTGTGAGGTTGAGAGACACATTCAGAGTTAAAAGTCCCAGTGATGTTGTACTGTATATCAGCACTCATGGACTTCCTCTCGACCAATCAGATTCTTTGTTTGGAACCAGCTGATGTATAATGACCTTTATTCATGTAATACAGCCCCGCTTGAAAAATACAGAACTGTCCCTTTAAGTTCAGAGTTTATGTTCTTTCCACCTCTGACTTCCTGTTTAAATCAGTGCAGCGGCCCTGAAACAACATGTTTGTTGTTTTATCAGCGAGGACATAAAAACAGCAACAACGTGAACGACATTTCAGCGGCTCAGAAGCTGCAGCGGCTTATAAAGAGACGTGTTTGTGGAGTGTGAACGGTTTCACACTTCACTGCTGCTTCATGTGCGAGGACGCGCTGGCGCTCGCTCGGCCCCGTCCAAACACATGACAGGATCCGTGTATCTTGACAGAGTTACAGCTGCTGTCACAGCAGTAAAAACCCGCCGGCTGTTTAATGGAGCTCTGGATCAAGTCTGTTTGTTCCATTTTATCTGCGTCTGCAAAAACCCCCACACCGCCGGCTCGGCCCAGAAGGCACGATAAACGGCCTTATGTCAACAGCAGGATGTGAGGTTTCCTGAGGACAACCTGGACGCCCGCCAGCGCCGTGAATGAAACCTCATGTAATATATGCAGAGGGTCTGATAGAGGCCACGTGAGCCGCATATTTCAGCAGCTCCAACCTATGGCACAGCTGGCTGCGTGCTCGGGGTCAAATGAGGCGAGGTGATTTGTTCCTGTCCTTAACTCACGTCGTGTTTTTCTCTGGAAAGATGAGGTGAAATTTAAGGATCTTTTTTTTCCTGAGTGATTTATAGACGCACGGACAGCTGAGGCCTCGTGTGACCTCTGTCAGGCTGCAGCATGTATACAGTACATGGTGTACAGTTTCACACCCAGCCGCTTTAAAGTATCTGCCTATTGTACTTTTATGACATTTAATACTGAACACCACAGGCATCTGAAAGTTAGGAAACATTTTATCAGCCTGAAAAATTTAATGTGTTGTTATAGATTAAACAACCAAAAAGTACAGTGTAGCCTGTAAAGTCAAAACTGTCTGCAGCATACGGAAGCCCATTTGTGCCAACGTAACAGTTCAAGATAACTTTATTTGTCCTGAGTAAATTAGAGTGAGCTGCCACAGAAAAATACACTCAGAGTGCAGAAAACACTGAAAAGTGCAACAGAAACAAGAGCAGACAAAAGGTGCAAACTTCAATTTTCTTCCGTAATCTTTTCTGTGTCCCCTCTGTAAGGCCACGCTGAGACGACAACTGAAAAGTCTTTCGTTTGCTTAAAAAAAGCGTCCATATTAGGGCTGTGCGCTGACTAAATATAAAAAACGACTATCGTTTCATAAAGTGCTATATTGTTTATTTTGTTTTCATCATCTGATAACGTTTTGCGTCCATCCGCGTGAATGAGCGACCGTCGACACAATCCACGACACCAAAACAAACCAACATGGAGAAGCTGGAAAGCTCCTGCTGCATCACGACGGAGCCGGTTCCTAACAAGCACGCAGCCATCGCATCATGTGACCTCATCGCATCATGTGACCTCACAGCATCATATGACATCATCGCATCATGTGACCTCACAGCATCATGTGACCTCACAGCATCATGTGACTTCATCGCATCATGTGACCTCACAGCATCATGTGACCTCACAGCGTCATGTGACCTCACAGCGTCATGTGACCTCACAGCATCATGTGACCTCATTGCATCATGTGACCTAGAAAAGACTAAAATTGTTTCCACTGCTGTTTTTTGAAATACGGGTTTCTCAAGATCGCCACCTGAAACACCACCTCACGCCAGCGTAACACGTTTTTGCAATAAATGGGAAAATTACGTGTTTCCATTATTTTATATTCGCAATTTCAATTTGCAGTGTGAGGGTTAACGGAAACCTGCATGTCATCGTTTATTTGTCACATGGAAATAATTCGAAGTACAATCCAGTGAAACGTGATCAGCTCCTTTGACTGAATGAGTCCTTTTCGTGTCTTTTCCATCGTTGGCTTTATCATCGTCCATGTTTCTGCAGAGTTCTGGTAATCCATTTTTTCTGGCTGTGGAGTAATTTCACTCTCCACACATCAACATGACAGTCCGTGCGATCGCTCCTGCTGGTGGCGCCGCCTCGGCTCGCTGAAACGTTGTATCAGTGATCCTCAGCCTCGTCTCATCTCCCAGAGTCCTCTGCTCTGTCAGTGTCCGGGCTTCAGCTGCTGCTCATTCTTCATCTTTTCCTCGATGTTTACGTTTGAAAACTCGACCTCGCCAGCTAACAGCTGCTTAGTTGGAAGTTTTAGGCAAAAAATAAGCGACACAATAATACGATGCTGGTTTATATTCCTTCAGCTCTGCCTGGTTTTACAGTTCGATTGGACTAAGAGACGGAGAGGGGCGTCTCTCTGGAGATCTGCCTCTACGCTCTTTGTGTCCTGATGTGGACGTTCAGTCTTCACTCTGAGCAACAACCTGAGAGCAAGCTAAACTCTGCACCGGCAAATGAGCGGCGAGATCTTAATCCTTAATCCTATAAAACCTGATTCCTGCTGGGAATTAACATCAGAAAAAAAGGCAACGAGCAACTTCAAAAGAAGATCTGTAAAAGTTAGGAGGAAATTTACATAAAGAATAGCAACACAAAAGAAAGATAAAAAGAATCAAACAAAGAAATAACCTTATCATAATTTTACATGCATCATTATAATGATTTTTTGGGTAATTTTCAACAATTTCCTCCGTCCCTCTTTTTCCTTTTCAGTATTTCATTTTCTTGCCAATATCTCACTGCCTTTTGTCTTTGTTTTTGAAAAAAAGCAAACCAATTTTTCAGGTTTCATTTTTCAAGTTTCAGAGGTTTAAATACTTGTGAAAGGCAACTAAAAACAACATAAAAAAATGATATCAATCCAGGTGTTAAAGGGTTAACCATAATTCATTTACACATGCTATCGATATGTTTATGATTCAGAAAATCTCCACAGTGTCCCTTTAATCACGAGCTGCCTGAGTTCGTCCTCGTTTGTCGTGATGAATTTCAGCCCAGCAGCTGTCGATTACGAAAACCTGAAACAAACAAAACGTAAATGACACGACGTTCGGCGCGTGGCTCTCTTTAGCTGCCGTACAGACTGTTCAGCGATGGCTGCGAGCTCGGCCGAGCCGTACGGTATATCTGAGGACACGGAGTTCACGTCCTCAGAGCTGCATGTGGTATGTGAGACGGGGGTGTGGTTCACAGCCAGAGGAGCTGAAACCATTTCTGCAGTATTTATAGTCGGACTCACAGATCGAAAAGCGTTTCTGTGTCTCCTTCTGGAAACAACATTTATAGATATTTTCTGTTTTTGCAACTTTACTGGAGTTTGTTGACGATAAGAAAAATACAGAACAACAGTGAAACTGTATCTTCACCATATCAGCGCAGTGACTGTGAGGGGTGTGTGTGTGTGAGTGTGTGTGTGTGTGTGTGTGTGTGAGTGTGAGAAAAGTGGGAAAATCTGACGTCTTTTGAAAACATGATCACAGCCAAGCGGCACGTGCAGCTGTGTTTTCACTGAACGTCGTATTTTCACTATCATCAGATATCTGTGACGCTTCTGCGGGGAGTTATCAGGACGCTGCGAAAAAACCAGACACACAACACACACACAGCTCCTTCAGCTCTACTGTGGGGAGAGGAGCAGGGAGGAGCAGGGAGGAGCAGAGGGGAGCAGAGAGGAGCAGGGAGGAGCAGGGAGGAGCAGGGAGGAGCAGAGGGGAGCAGAGAGGAGCAGAGAGGAGCAGGGGGGAGCAGGGGGGAGCAGAGAGGAGCAGGGAGGAGCAGGGAGGAGCAGAGGGGAGCAGAGAGGAGCAGGGGGGAGCAGGGGGGAGCAGAGAGGAGCAGAGGGGAGCAGAGAGGAGCAGGGAGGAGCAGAGCACTCAAGGACACTTGGTATTTAGTCTGAGCTGCTCGACCGTCCAGCACAACAAACCTGCCAAAAAAACTGGAGCAAAGGTTCTGGGAAAAGAAAAAATCAACAGAGAGAGAGAGAGAGGAGTTTTCCAGCTGCTGAAACTGCAGCAAACTGAAGGAAAAATACTCCACTGAGTTTAAACACTGAGGTTTAACAATCAACTGCTCAAGAGATTATGTGAGCAAAAATCCCCAAATACCAGAAACATCCTACAATCTGAGAAATGCTGCAAAATCCAAGAAATGTCCTAAAATCTGAGATGTCCTAAAATCCTAGAAATGTTCTAAAATCCTAGAAATGTCCTAAAATCTGAGATGTCCTAAAATCCTAGAAATGTTCTAAAATCCTAGAAATGTCCTAAAATCTGAGATGTCCTAAAATCCTAGAAATGTCCTAAAATCTGAGAAACGTTCTAAAGTCCCAAATGTCCTAAAATCTGAGAAACGTTCTAAAGTCCCAAATGTCCTAAAATCCTAGAAATGTCCTAAAATCTGAGAAACGTTCTAAAGTCCCAAATGTCCTAAAATCCTAGAAATGTCCTAAAATCTGAGATGTCCTAAAATCCTAGAAATATTTTAAAATACAGAAAAACGTCCTAAAAATTCTAGAAATGTCCTTATATTGGAGAAACGTCCTAAAATCTTAACCATGTGTGGGGCTGCAGTGATTGGCCCCTGACCTCCTGTCTTTTCTGCAAAAGTGGCCCCCAAACAAAACCGGTGAGCTGTCCCTGAACTACAGGATGGATTTAAAGTAACCTCAACATGTTGACTGGTCTTCGTTACCGTTGTCTCTGACTGAACGTCCGCAGAGGAATGGAAAGTTTCGTTATTTGGGTGAACTGAGCCTTTAATGTGAAGCGTGAAATCCAGCTGATCCTGATCCGCTCTGACACTGTTTTTAACTCTCCGATAAGACACGAAACAGCACGAAACAACATGCACGTCACCTGAGGACGACTTTCTTCTTCTCTTATCTCATTTGACGCATTTCCTGTTCAGACTGAGTCATGCTCTGTCTCTCTGTCTCTGTCTCTCTGTCTCTCTCTGTCTCTCTGTCTCTCTCTGTCTCTCTGTCTCGCTCTGTCTCTCTGTCTCTCTCTGTCTCTCTGTCTCTCTCTGTCTCTCTGTCTCTCTGTCTCTCTCTCTGTCTCTCTCTGTCTCTCTGTCTCTCTGTCTCGCTCTGTCTCTCTGTCTCTCTCTGTCTCTCTGTCTCTCTCTCTGTCTCTCTCTGTCTCTCTGTCTCTCTCTGTCTCTCTCTGTCTCTCCGGAGCAGCAGGACTGACTGCATGAAGTAACAGTACTAGTAAATATATTATATAACAGTATTAGCATGATTTAATAGCGGTTTCGGTCGCAGAAAATCATCACAGCACGAGTTGTTCTGTTTGGATCGAAGCCCGTCGTGTAAACTTTCATCAGACTTCTCACATAAAGACCATGAAGACAGCAGCCGGGCAGCGCGCGGACATTAATCACCTCCTGATCCGCAACTTTCCTGGAAATGTGTCGTAAAGCTTCGATTTACAGCTCAGAGAGAAGTCGGCAGTGTCCGCCGTTGATGGATGTGGCGTCAGAAGCTGCACGCCGCCCACATGGACACACATCCGAAACGACTCGAGCTTCGTCCTCCGCACGGCCTGAGTTAGTTTTATTGTTTCAGAGTTTAGAGGCAGGACAGTGATACGCAACTGACGTCCCGCGGACCAAATCTGACACCCAACCATTTTCTGATTCGTAATAAAAATGAATTGTTTTTGTACTTTTAGTCTCCTTAAGGTGCCAGAGTGCATAAAACAGCGTCAAAACAGAGCTTGTTTACCAAAAAAGGACTAGTGGAGGATTCCCCCGACAGAGGTCCTAGCTGAGACCCTGATGTCCTAAAATCCTAGAAAGTCTCACAATCCGAGAAGCATCCGCAAATCTGAGAAATGTCCTAAAATCCTAGAAACATCCAATAATCCCAGAAATTTCCTTAAATCCTAGAAATGTCCTAAAATCCTGGAAACATCTTTAAATCCTAGAAATTGTTGTTGTAAAAACAAGTACATTTATAACAATTCAGCACATTTATATGTATTTTATGTTAATTTGTTACGTTTGTTTTACAAAGTTAGGACAGAAATGTTCGAGCCTGACGCCTGCATCGTCCTCCGTACGGTGAGTAGGACACTTCATTAATTCAACGATGGTACTGGATCGATGTCGAGTGTCGACTGACGGACAAAGCTCAGGTATCAGCATCGAAACTGAAAAAGTCAAGAAGTCAAAAATCGGTTCATCCCTCGTTTGGACAAAAACAAAATCCTTCTAACAAACACGGACCATGAAGCAGGGCTGGGCGATAAAACGAGAACGATATCAATCGCGATATAACTTTTCCTCGATTGAAATATGAGCCGTAGTCGATAGAATGTTGATAGAGCGCACCCCAGCCACGTCCACTCCCAATCATTGTCCGCCAGTGTCTCAGCATGTCCACTCCGCTCCCTCTCCACCGATGTCTCCACTGATGTCCCTTCCGATGTCTCCGAATGTTCGATCGCTCTCAATTGCCGCCGCTGTCTCCACCGAAGGTCCGCTCTGCTCTCATCCTCCAGCAGTGTCTCCGCCGGTGTCTCCGAATGTCCGCTCCGCTCTCATTCTTGGCCAGTGTCTCCAAATGTTCGCTCGCGATCATTCTCCGCCGATGTCTCCGAATGTCCACTCACTCTCATTCTCTGCCAATGTCTCAACTGGTGTCTCCAAATGTTCGCTCGCACACACACGCAGACACACACACACACACACACACACACACACACACACACACACACACACACACACACACACACAGACACACACACGCAGACACACACACACACACACACACAGACACACACACACAGACACACACACACACACACACACACACACACACACACACACACACACACACACACACACACACACACACACACACAGACACACACACGCAGACACACACAGACACACACACACGCAGACACACACAGAGACACAGACAGACACACACGCAGAGACACACATACAAACAGATTCAGAGACACACAGACACACACACACAGACACTCACACACACAGACACACACACAGACACGCACGCACACACGCACACACACACACACACACACACACACACACACACACACACACACACACACACACAGACACGCACGCACTGTGTGAATAAGTGAGCACCTTTCGGCCGACCCCTAAATTATGCAGACAGACATTATTAAGATCGTGTCATATGTGGACATTTACTGCTCCAGAGAGAGACAGAGTTACATAACCATGTTAAAATATATCAGGAGTCACATGCACACACACACACACACACACACACACACACACACACACACACACACACACACACACACACACACACACACACACACACACACAGACACACACACACACACACACACAGACACACACACACACACACACACACACAGACACACACACACACACACACACACACAGTGAAGATGGCAGTGTGATTCGGAGCCATGTGAAGAAGTCTGTGGACGGCAGGACAGAAAGCTCCACATGTAACCAGCAGGAGAGGCAGAGACATGATGACATAATACTACTACTACTACTGCAGTACTGACACCAAAACACTGTCACCACCTACTATTATTACTACTTTATCGATGTATTTAATCTGTATTTAATCTGGCACTCTCACTGAGATTAAGATCTACTGTTAAGGAGAAAAACTGTAAAAATGAGGATCAGAAATACTTTATTGATCCTCAGGAGAAACTGTCCCTCGTTACAGTTTCTGATACCAGCAGAGTAACAGCCAGTAGAAATAAGTACCAGTACAAAGTACGTAAAAATAGAAATACAGTAAAAGTAAAACAATTAACACGTGTATGTAAATATTTAGATTCAAAACTACAGTGTGACTCATTACTGTTATCATGCTGCGTCCATGTGACTAAATGACGTTATTTATTTATTTGTGTATTTATTTATTTATTTGTGTATTTGGTGTTTTATCTTTGACCCATCCCATGTGGGATAAGAAGACACATTTTTATACAACCATCTTTCTGCTCATCGCGCGTACAAAACAAAACGTGAAAAAGGAAGAGAAACACAAACTTAAAAATTGATTTAAAAAACAAAACAAAACACAATATTCTGAATAAAGATGGGCATTTTAAGTAATTTCCATATTGGAGATTATTTTAGATTATTACATTATTTACAAAAACCCAGGAACATTAATGAGAATGTTAACTGGCCAACAAGTGCAATTTTACATTTCATTTATTGAATAACCAGGTTTTAATTTGCCCATTTAAGCATAAATTCAGAGTCAGCATAAGAAAAGGCTTCAAATTGTTTAGAATATGTTTGAAAACTTGTTTTATATATATTATTATTATTGGTTTTTTTTGTTTAAAAAATGTGTTTGCACAGACATGAACAGAAAGAATTAATAACACCAAACCAAACCCAAATCCTGCACAACTCGTACATGAAATATAACTTCATCTTCATGTTTTTTTTGAAGTATCTTTATGTTCATTATTGTTGTTGCTTCCTTACTTTTATCAACCCAATATCAGCACCTTGTTGACTTTGTATTTAAATATATGCACCACATGGTTAATCAAGGGTTAAAACAAACAAACAAACAAACAAAAAGAAAACTCAGATTATGTTTTCCCAAATAACACATTTTATAAAGTTAACGTAAATTATCTGTAAATAAACTTTAATCTGGCAGATGCTGCAGGACGCAGAACGTTTTCATTTTATTTCAGTTTTTTCTGTTAATAATCTGTTTACTTCGTCAGAAAGCGTAAGAAACCGTGTTATTAACACGATGTCATCTACGTATTTTTCCTTTCACACGATAGCTGCAGTTTCAGGATTTAACTTCTTTGGCGAAATCTTTAAATTGCCAACAGTGTGGAGAACAAAGCATCGACCTGTTCGACCTCTGCCGAGCGAGCCGTCTGTGTGCCGCTGCTTCAGATTTAGAGAATTATTCACCTCGGACTCAAAACGTCTGTAAGCTGAAAGATCCCGATAGTTCAAACCAAAAAGCCTCAAAGTCGTTAAAGCTTCTGTTGGCTGATTTGAACTGATTTCTTTGTTTTAACAGTAAGTTTCAGACACGACCTCGACTTACAAAACTCTTTTTGCTTCTCAACAAGAAGCCGTTCACTGCAAACGGCTCATTAAACTGATGCCTTTGTAAAAACACCCTCAGGTCCTCACTTTGGGATTTCAGTATTAGATTTCTATTAAATTTAAGACACTAAGTAAAGTTTATTTCTTTAGTTTATTTCACAGATGTTAAAACATAAAGTTCTTCACATTAAAAATGAATTATTCAATAAAAGCAATAAAAAGGTGAATAACAACAATAAACAGAGAAGGGCTGAAAAGACAAAAAAACAGCAGCAGCAAATAAACAAGAAAAAAGACAAAAAAATGGGTCATTAAGATAGATAGATAGATAGATAGATAGATAGATAGATAGATAGATAGAGATACTTTATTGATCTCAAAACTGAGAAATTGGGGTGTAGCAGCACCATGCAGTAAGAACAGAGAATAAAGAGCAAACATTATTAATAGAATATAAAGGAATACGCTTAAAAACCTAAAAACTAAGAGACTGTACATATATACATATATACATATATACATGTGTAAAGTGCAGAACAGTATCTGAATAAATAAAAATAACGTCAGCAGTGCAGAGTGACATGGAGCTCAGAGCAGAGTTTAAGGAGCAGACAGAGGTGAGTTATTGTACAGGTGGATGGCTCGTGGCAGGAAAGATTTCCTGTATCTGTCCTTTCGACAGCGAAGCTGAATCAGTCTGTTGGAGAAGGTGCTCCGCTGTCGGTCCAGTGTGCGGTGGAGGGGGTGCTCAGCACTGTTCGTGATGGCGAGCAGTTTTTTAAGTGTCCTCCTCTCCACCACCGTCTCCACGGTCTCCAGCCTGAAACCCACCACAGAGCCAGCTTTCTTTATGATTTTATTAAGTCTGCTGGTGTCACTGGCTCTGATGCTGCTGCCCCAACAAACAGCAGCGAAGAAGACGGCGCTGGAGACAACAGACTGGTGGAAGATCTCCAGCATCTTGCTGCACACGTTGAAGGATCGTAGCTTCCTCAGGAAGTAGAGTCTGCTCATCCCCTTCTTGTACACAGCGTCAGTGTTAGATTTCCAGTCTAGTCTGTTATTTATCACCACACCCAGATATTTGTCGGCCTCCACCTCCTCCACAGTCTCCCCCCGGATGTTTAAAGGCTGCGACGACGTCCTCTTCTTCCTGAAGTCGATCACCATCTCTCTGGTCTTGTTAACATTCAGCCTCAGGTGGTTATGTTCAGACCGCTCCACAAAGTTGTCCACCAGGGACCTGTACTCCCCCTCCTCTCCCTCTCTCATACACCCAACAACCACCGAGTCATCAGAAAATTTCTGCAGGTGGCATGACTCGGAGTCGTACCGGAAATCAGTGGTGTATAACGTGAAGAGGAAAGGCGAGAGCACGGTCCCCTGCGGAGCTCCTGTATCACCGACCGCCACATCAGACACGACGCTGCCCAGACGGACAAACTGTGGCCTGCCTGTCAAGTAGTCAGTAATCCAGGAGATCACAGAGCCACTGACACCCATCAGCTCACCCAGCAGCACTGGCTGGATGGTGTTGAAAGCACTGGAGAAATCAAAGAAAGTGATCCTCACAGCGCCTCCTCCACCGTCCAGATGCAAATGAGCTCGTTGCAGCAGGTAGATGATGGCGTCATCGACTCCAACATGGGGCTGATAGGCAAATTGCAGAGGGTCCAACAAAGTCCTCACCTGTGGCCTCAGCTGGGCTAAGACCAGGCTCTCCAGTACCTTCATCACGTGAGACGTGAGAGCCACCGGTCGATGGTCCGACAGGTCCGGTGAAGTCGACTTCTTGGGGACAGGAACCAGGCGTGACGTCTTCCACAGCAGCGGGACTCTCTGCTGACTCAGGCTCAAGACGCCTTTCATAAGTATTTACACCTTTGAAAGAAAACAGGTTTGATATCTTTAAAACAAAAACATGGTAGAAAAAAGCAATGAACAGCTTGGCAAGAAATGTCCCACGAATAGATATTATTAAATTAAAAAATAAATTAATAAATAAATACAAAACAAATGTGGGCATACTGTCCAGAATTTATTTATTCTTTCAACCTTTCTTGACTTAATTTTCTCCTTTTCTGACATTTAGTTTTTATTGCTTATTTCAAAATTGTATTTTTTTTTTTACTAATTTCTTGCTAATTTTTGAGCCATTTCTCGTTAAATAGCTCATTGCCTCCTTCTTATGTTTTTAAAATAAATTCAAAGTTAAAGTGAAAGCACCAGCTGTAAGAGTATTAGCAGGTAAACATTAGTATAGGCAAACTAACAGTGGAATTAATAGCAGTAAAACATTAAAATCACCCAAATAATTTGGTAACTATTGAAAGTATTTAAGACTTGTTTTGAATTTGGTGAAATATCATCTTTGTGACCTAAAAACCAGTAAAACAGTGATCAAAAACATAAACATAAAAACCTTTAACCCAGCAGCAGCTTCACAGTTTATCAAATCATAATCAATATAAATGATGCGTTTATTTAAAGGATGCCGACGGTCATAAAACAAACATGCAGAGTGGTTCCAGGATCAGATCTGGTCCAGACCGGTCCAGGTTCAGACCTCCTCTTCCTGTCTGTTGTGAACTCGAGCGGACCCTGAAGCCGAGCTGTTTGTTCAGAGCGGCCTCATTCACTGATAGCTGGCTCCGTCTCACATGTCCTCACATGTCCTCACATGTCCTGCTGTACAAACAGTTTGTGACTCATTCAACTCTGTTTCTATTAAAAGCTCTTTGACAAAGTAAAAATGCAGCCTGGTGACGTTCGAACAGAGCAGTTTGTCCCTGAAAGCTCTGCAGAGAAGATGCTGTTTTTATCTCCGTTATGATTCTCCAGCAGCTGAAGTGCTCGTTTGGTATTTCACTTAGTACCTCAAACTTCACCGCTTTAATAAGATTACTTTGTGTACTATTAATAGCAAACTGTTTTGGCACTTTTTATACAAAAGTGATTTACTTCACCGTTTTGGACGAACAGGGAGACATAAACTGTGCCGGTGGAGGTCGGGCTGCTTTGGAAACTTTATAGGCAGGTTTCTATTACAGATTTGAATAAAATTTTGCAATTAGTTAGAATTAAAATAGGAAAAAAAAGATATTTAAATGTAGTTTTCTGGGCGTTTTTCCTTTTGTTTGGATAGTATCAAACTGGCTCCCCTTAGCAAATGTTTTGCCACTTTTTATTAATTTCTTGCCAAATATTTTGTAGGACACTTCTTCACTTCTTGGCAAGTTGCCCTTTATGCCCCCCCCCCCCCAGATGTTTTCAGAAGAAATCCAAAAAATGTTCTCAGAGGCTTATTTCCTCTGAAGTCGGGTCCACTGAACGAGTGATGTCATGTGACTTCTCCTCTGGTGATAACAGCCCAGTAACCATGGCGACGGATGTTCAAAACATCAGCAGCTTTATTTCTATTGCAGCCACCAAACTAGCCGTCATTATTTCCAATCCAAGGCCACGTAGGCGAGTTATGGAGCCGTGATGGAAAGGTGAGCCCACGTATGAGGGATTTCTGGGAGATGTAGTTCACGACTTCACAGAGGAATTGTGGCTGAAAAACTTTCTCAGAGTTATGTGATGCAATAACAGCTCTTATAGCTCCTGCTGCATCATGAGGGAGCCAGTTCCTACTGACAAGCATCATGTGACCTAGAAAAGACTAAAAAGTGTTTCCACTGCAGTTTTGCAAAATATGGCGTTTTGAATGCCAGCCTAAAAACTTATATGTGATATATAGTTTTTCTCTAAATCTACGTGTTTCCACGAGGCATTTTTTTTTTTTTTTTTGCATTTCAATTTATGCATTTTGAGGGTTAATGGAAACCCTCCTGTAGAGGCACAAACAGCTTTTGGCCCCTCAAACACATTTTTGGCCCATTTCTTGTTAAACTGCTCGTTGCGCTCTTCACGTGATTTTAGCAGAAATGACGGCAGTTTGTTCGGGCGTAAAAGGACTAAACACAGACGTCCTCGGTGCGAGCCCGCTGACATGAAGCGGATCTCTGGAGTTAACGAAGCTTTGTGTTAAATCCTCTCCGGTGGGCTGCCGTCGACGCTCTGAGCCGATCGGTTGTCCACCGCTGCTCCTTTTAGCCGGCCGTGACTTGCACTTCCACTCAGCCTCAGACCACTAAAGCCACGAGCGCTGGAGTGTGTCACATCCTGTCGGTGATAACATTATCCTGGATCAGACGCAAGAAAGAAACCCTCGCCGCATATTTCACAACAATGGTCCCTTTACATCCACTCATTCTCGCAGGTAGAACCAACAAAGGCTTCATGCACATTCGTCTGGGCCCGAGCGGACACGTGGACACAAACTATAAACCGGTCCACTAACAGTCTCTGCTGAAACTGTTTTTAATTCATTAAAAAGCGCAAAAATAAATGTCCTCACCCTTGATGTCCGAACAGCTCTGTTAAACAAACGTGAAGCTTCACTTTAAATTCAAACTACAAATTAAATTTACACCCACACCAAGATGTCCTTACACAAAAAAAAATGTCTTCTCAAGACAAAAATGTCAGAAGACCAAACTGCTCTAAATATTCAAAAATGTCCACACAGTGTAGAAATGTCCTCAAAAGGCAGAGATGTCCCCACAATTTACAAAGGTCTAACAAATGCTTCCACAATGCAAATATGTCCTCACTATGCACAAATGTCCTCAAATGGCAGATATGTCCTCACAATGCAGAATTGTCCTCAATGTGCAGAAATGTCCCCAAACGTCAGATATGTCCCCACAAATGCAGGAATGTCCCTGTGGTCCAGAAATATCCTAAAGAGACAGAAATGTCCATACAAAGTAGAAATGTCCTTGAGATGCAAAAATTCTCCTATAATACAAATATGTCCACAAAATGCAGCAATGTCCTCACAGAGCAGAAATATTATCAAAGATAGAGGTGTCCCCATAATACAGAAATGTCCTTGCAGTGCAGAAATGTCCTCAAAGGTAGAGGTGTCCCCATAATACAGAAATATCCTTACAGTGCAGAAATGTCCTCATAAATCAGAAATGTCCCCACAACGCAGAAATGTCCTCTGATAAAGTGAGATGTCCCCAGAATGCAGAAATGTCCTCCAAAAAAGTGACGTTCCCACAATACAGAAATGTCCTCACAGTGCAGAAATTTCCTTAAAAGGTTGAGATGTCCCCAAAATGTAGAGCTGTCCTCATAATGCTGAACTGCCCTCAGGGCTTCTCACAATTCAAAAATGTCCTCAAACGCAGAGATGTCCCCACTACTACAAATTAAAACTAAATGTGTTCTCACACAGACGGAGTCCCGGCTCACAAACAGACCATGTTTTTCAGCTTCCTGTTCAAACTGAGACAATTCATTGATTTCTGTTTCAGCCATTAAAGTCCACCATAACAGATCATTAATAACCAAATAAATACATACAAATGTCAAATAAATCAGAATGAAATGAAATGAATGTAAGTATATAAGGATTCAGCCGATCCTCCACCTTTGGCCACAGTGCAGAAGCCGTATGAAAATACAGCAAACAAAGGAAACTGGCATCCCACAGAGTTCATGTTTAGGCTTCAAAATTAAAGTGCTGAAAACGTAAAGATTTTTTTGCCACATTTTAACATCCAGGGAGCAAAAGGTCGAGAGCAGCTGGTACCTGAGATTTAATGAACATCCTGATAATCAGCAAGCTGATATATGGTTGTAACTCTGATCTCAGTGTGAGACAGCCTTTGAGTGTGTGTGTGTGTGTGTGTGTGTAATGCTTGAACCACATAATCCCATTCATATGTAATTAAAAAGGCTTCGAGCAGCCGCCCTCCTGCAGAGTCGGTGGATGAAGAGCTGCTGATTGATGCTCCGTCAGCTCTAATGAAGCGAGAGATTAACAAACACATACGCACACACGCACACGCACACACTGCAGCTCTGCAGGCGTCTCTCCTCGGTGTCACGCCGTCCACCGTCCCCTCCAACTCCTGAGGACAGTCAGCTCAGACGCTACGACACTTTACAAACGTTGACACAGCCCAACGCTTAAATCAGCCTCTATGCCGACGATATCCTGTTCTATCTTTCATTTATGCCAAACAGTTTCAACAAAGTGACTCCTTTTTCACACCGTCCCTCCACCTCCTGATGACGAGGTCAGCTGAGATACTGCGTCACTTTAGAAATGTCAGTATGACACGTATGAAACATACAAATGTAACGTATTTATAGTTTGCAGAAACGTACAGTGCAGACATTTCCTTCGACTGGGCTGCTGTCTGCTGTGCTAAATGCTAAATGTCCCTCCTGGGGATCAGTAAAGTCTTGTCAGTCGATCACGCTGCTTACATTTTTCCAAATTACAAAAACCTTTATGAAGTTTGTGGTGTGCTGCACATGTGCAGTATTATTATTTTTGGTTTTACTTTGAAAACTGAATGATGCAATGATTCAGATCATATCCTTTGAAGTGCAAACTCATCTTTTAAAGTCGATTTGCTCAGATTCTCAGTGCGTTTAGGCCGACTCGCCTCGTCCGTTTTTCGCAGCGCTGACTGAATGGTGTCAACATTCCTGCGGCGCTCTCATTGATTTCAGACCGTTTGACACAGTTGGCAGTGATGCCACAAACAGGAAGTGGGCCATAACTCTGCAGCTCTCCCTCCATTCAGGTTAAAAATTGCTCAGTGGGCAGATGAGTCCTCATTGTGCTGATGCAAAGAGGGAACAAAGAGTTTCTTGGCAGAGATACAAAAATGAGCTCAGTCCTACGAGCAGTCACAGCAGCTGTGACTCAGGAGGAAAAGCAGCTCGTCCTGTTCGTATATTTAAGAGTCGAAGTTCCTGAAAGCCGTGAGAGTGAGAACCCGTGTGTGAATGCTGAGATCAGACCTTAATGAGCAGATCGACACATTGCTGCTGCCGTCAGTGAATAAATGTGTGTGTGAACGTGTGAGTGTGACATGCAGTGTAAAGCACTTTCAATAGTCGAGAAAGTAAAACGGCGCTGAAAATATCCAATTCCATTAGGTCTGCTTTAATATAACACACACTCATATTGCTCTGCACATAAGACGTGGTTTTCAAAATCAAGCATTACATTTATATTATTTTCTACTTTCACTTTTTTCTTTTTTGGGTTTTTTAAACCAACATCAGTCCTAATCATAAAATCAAATATTCAGTCATTTTCCAAATTTTAACCCTTAAAATGTCAGGTTCTTGTCATGATTCTACTATGTTTTTACATGAAAAAAAACACCACAAAATCATTTATTTTCAAAATACTACATGCTAAGTAAATGATGGCTGTGGGATCAAAAATGTCAGTTTGAATGGGTTTCAATGGAGCATTTTTTGACCTGAACAGTCTGAATGTAACTATTTAGTTTCCACAGTGTATTTTAGACTTATTGTAGGAGCTGAGCTGCAAATTCACTGATTACACTCAAATACACAATCTGGACTACATTTAGGACACATGCATCAACACACACACAGTTATCACAACAGGAAGGATGAAAAGCGCGTAAAAACGGACATTTCCAGGGTGTCCTTGAACGCAGCATTAATTAGTCCCTCTGCTGGTCACGTGCTGCAGCGCCTCTGATCCAATGGGAGAGTTTAATTGAGGAACAGTGACGTTACAATGTTTCGTCATGACGTTATCACGTGCGTAATTTGTGTTTGCAACAGTTTATTTTTCCACAATAATCTCCATCTGCGTGTGTGTGTGTGCGTGCGCGTGAGTGTGCGTGTGTGTGTGTGTGCGTGTGTGTGTGTGTGTGTTTCAGACAGCGGCGTCGGTGAGGAGCTGCAGACCGGAGACGACGGAGCCCCGCCCCTCCCGGACACGTTGCCCAGGGAGAGGCTGCACGCGCTGGATGGGACGGGACTCCCGCCCGCCTCCTGCGTCTGCTGCTCTCATGGTGTCACTCCATCACCAGTCCGCATACACACACACACACACACACAAACACACAAACACGGACACGCACACACACACACACACTGTCTGCTGCATGTCCTCAACTCACGGAGCCGGACGGGAGACGCACCGTGCACTTTTGGTAAGTGACGGTCTGCTGCTCGCGCACACACGCACGCGCCTCTCTGCTCTCATATCTCACCTGGATTTACGTTCATTTATTGTGACCGTGATGAGGAGCAGAGCGGCTGCGGTGCGCGCGCTGAAGCCGGGTTTGGAGGTGCTGTTTGCGGGTTGAGTCGCGGCTCTGCGCCGCTGCGAACATCCAGGTCAGCTTCTCCGCCGCTCAACTTCTGCAGCGTTTCTGATTTCTGCGTGTTTGAGACGCGCTCCGGCGGCGCGTGAACGTCTCCATGTGTTGCTTTTAGACACTAAGTTGAGGAAATGAATGCGTCTGAGCTGCGCGTGTGCATGTGAGCTAAAACAGGTCCGTGTGTTTGGATGTTTTTTTCTTACATAATGTTGGACGAGCTGCCGGTTGGAGGAGGCTGAGGAGGTTATTTAATCTGCCGCCTGGATGTTCAGTCATGTCGAGCTGCGGAGCTCTGATGTCTCTGTGTGCGGGAAAAACTGGGAATTTAACCCTTTGAAACCTCGGCAAAGTGGCTTGATTACTTTCAAAAACATAGGTACAAGATGATGAGGATTGTGATGAAGAAATTACAAAAAAAAAATAGTAAAAAGTGCAAGGAAATTACCTGAAAATTTTTCAAAAATAAAAAACCCAAAACATTAAAAAAAAAATAATTTAAATTTAAAAAGCAATGGAAAAGAAAAAATGAAAATGATAACAAGGAAATGTCTCTGTAAAGTGCTAAGAAATTGTAATAAAATAAATAAATCTGTAGTTGTTAATTGCAGAGAGACTAAGCTAAGGGCTGTTGTTTAAGTACTTGTGAAAGGCATCTGAATGTAGCAGTGACTTTGATCCAGGTATCAAAGGGTTAAACGAATTACACTGCTATTGTGTTAAATGGACAGTCCACATTATATCACCATTATATTCGTCTGGTGTGGTGCAGTGCATTCTGGTAGTTGTAGGTTTTCTGCCACACTCCTACTTCTGTGTTTTCTCGCTCATGTTGCACCAGTTTCAAAGTCTTTGTGTTTTTCTGCTGCAGAGACGAAGCAGATTATGGAGAGACCTTGAAATACTTCTTTAACCTTGTAAACTTTAAGTTTTGTCTTTCTACTTCTCCCGATGCATCTCTTCAAATTAATCTTTTCCACTCTGTCTGAAAGGATGATTTATATTCTGTATCACGTTGTTCCTGAAGTTTTATGAGAGAAATATTCAAGCACAAAACTCCAGGATTTTAAGGCTGCAAATAAACATTAAATGCAAATATTTAGATGTCTCGTGCATTATTTATTAAATTATTTATTTATTATTTCTAAAAAATTCACTCTGACAGTTTCTGTATTTGTGTAGGTTTTGGATCTACGCTTGAGTTTGTAGGTTTAAAAAAAGTCTGGTAAGCAAAGAGTTAAAATGTTCAGTATTTCCAGGCAGAAATCTGAGCAGAAACACAACACATACTTAAAAGATATATCTGCTGACATGCTGTGTGTGTGTGTGTGTGTGTGTGTGTGTGTGTGTTGCCCGGCAGGTCCGTGATGCTCTCTGCCGGCTGACAGTCTAGCTCCAACATGTCGTCCTCGGACTCGGATAACTCCATTGACTGGCTCGCCAGCGATGAGGACGACTACGACAGCCCGAAGAGATTAAGTCCTCAGCAGGCGGAGGAGTCGCCGCAACCGTCATCATCCTCATTATCACCCTCATTATCATCCTCATCATCATCCTCATCATCAACCTCATTATCACCCTCATCATCATCCTCATCATCACCCTCGTCATCCTCATCGTCCTCGTCTGTGAGGGAATCTCCTACGAGCCGGAGGAGGAAGAGGAGCGGCTGCTGTGACTGTAAAGACGGAGGTCGCTGTGGGGGCGATGCTGACTCTGCAGCCGCCGCGCAGACCTCGCCGGTCAGTCCGGTTCAGGGATTTACTTCCGTTTGTGAGCAGCTTCCTGTGGAGTCGAAGCGTCACTCTGAGAGAAAGAGACTCTGCGAAAAGACTCCAGCGGACACTGAACACGAGCTGCTCTCGCAGAAGGTGAGACGATTTATTTTGTGCACTTATTCTGAAATCTGTTTCACTGAGGGGTTAATGTTCCTCACACACTTTTAGGGCCGTTTACTGGGAGTGTAAATCACAGCTTCCATCACGATATGATTATCGATGCTTTGGACAGCGATGCGATATTTGCCGATATCACAAAGTCTGCCACGATAAGATTTCAATTCGATTTAGGGGCCGATGATCAATATGAGCCGATATTAAAAGCAGTCGGTTACAGAGGAAGCTGCCACCCTGTTTTTTTTTTTGCTTTTGGCCAGAAAATTAAAAAAAAACCAAAACATCTAAATAATTTGAAATAAGTAAAACTGGTTTATTCTGTCAGAAAATGCTTTCATTTTAACTTAGACCAGGAGGTTTTTCCTAAAACTTAAAACTATGTGACTCAAAGACAAACTTCTCCCGATATCCTCAATAAGAGGATTAAAGGTAGGTTTGGTCATTCTGGAAAGCTAGCAAAATCCACATGCACGAGCTCCGCCGCTTCACAACAGCTTCACAACAGCTTCACAACAGACGGAGAGGACCTCGACTTTATTCAGCCACGTAAACTGTGTCTCAGTCAGCGGTAAGAAAACACAACAACAAAACAATATTGTTAAAAAAACAAACTAACAACTCCCTCAGTTGTCGCCATCACTAAAAAGCAACACCAATGTTTACACAAGTTTGTCCTCTTCTGTTATCACAAAGTTTTTTTTGTGTCAGCCTTTTCTGTGTTTTTTGTTTCATGGCCTGTTTAGCAGAACGAGCGGTAACAAGGAACTGTGGCAAAGTGACGCGCTCAGACCGTAGGCTCCAGGACGGTAGGGTCACGTACGAGCAGGGAGACACAGGGGCTTTTGATTGGATATTTCCATGAGGAAAACCTCACGGTGGTGGACATGTTAAGTCACGTGACGGGCTGTAGATCCACCATGATGAAATGCTGTGGCTGTCAAACACTCAGCTGTTCTACAGTCAAAGTCCTTTACTTTTTTACATGATTGTTCAACACTTCTGCCCTCGCTCTGTTTTTGCCGTGAGATTTTCCTCTCAGTCCTCTCAGCGTGGGACAGAGCCCAAAAGTGTGAGATGCACGGCAGATGCGTGGGAGTTGACAGCCCCGGTGGCGAAAGGGTTAACAGAATTTTTAAATAACCACAATACCTAACATCGGCAAGATTATGTTGATTAGGGGTTTTAAATGTCAGTTTCGATTATTTTTCGATTAACTGCCCAGCACTACTCCTTAAAAAATATTGTTCTCATTCTTACATTTTATTACAACTTTATCACGGGTCCGGATAGGCGGAAGTTTTGGTCTGGATCCAGACCGCGGTCGGTCAGTTGGTGATGCCTGGCTTACAGGTACATGTGATGAATCAGTGTTATGGACGCTATTAATAGCCACCTTCGTGCGTATTAGTAGCGCCCAATGACGGGTGTTTTGTTGGAAAACCTTGCAGGAGCGAGACAGTTTGATTGTCGGAAATGTCCCCGTGCTGGAGCGGGCTGTCGGACATTTCCGTGCTGGAGCGGGCTGTCGGACATGTCCCCGTGCTGGAGCGGGCTGTCGGACATTTCCGTGCTGGAGCGGGCTGTCGGACATTTCCGTGCTGGAGCGGGCTGTCGGACATTTCCGTGCTGGAGCGGGCTGTCGGACATGTAATATCATGGTGAAAATGTCATGTTATTATCACATCACCTTTGCAGGTGTTACGTGATGATTCGCTGTTTGACTGAAGGGTCACGACTTTTTCTTTCATCGTTTATCACTCGTCACGTGCAGCTCCTCGAGCTGCTGCTGCTGTCAGAAACATTTCCTCAGAAATCAATAACAGACACGTAAGAGACTGGAGGACGGTTGAGGACAGAGTGTGAGCACCCTCAAAGAAAACTATCTGCAGGGAGATCAAACTGCGGTCTGATGAAATCAAACGGTGAGACAGGATCTGATGGCACTCAGCTCAGTGAGCCACGTGTGAATCTGTCGATGGCGATCAGTCTCTTCATTAGCTCGTGTCAGCCGTTAACGGCGGCCTCTTATTGGAGCGCCTGCGGACATTTACCTAAACACGGACTAATGGCGCCAAATGGGGACACTTGTAAGTGGGTTATCAGTCACTTAGCCGCGAATCAATGAGTCCTCGACAAAATGAGGAACACGAGAAATTCAGATAAGCTGTACATCACACACACACAAACACACACACACACACACACACTCACACTCACTCACACACACACACACACACACACACAGAGACACACACACACACACACACACAGAGTCATTAAATGAACTGATGTCTTGGGGAGTCTGGGACTTATTTTCAGAAAGCAATAAGCGATTCTCTGCTGTGGATCTATAAACTTCAGCAGCTGTTTGGAAGTTTTGGGGTATTTTGCAGCCTCAGTCTAAAATCTGCTGCAGAATGACTAAAAACTGAAGGAGCTGGTGCCGTTAAATGCTTTTAAATATAAAATGAAAAGACGTAGAGGCAGATTGTAAGGGACAGGGGTCCTCAAACTTATATTTAAGTCCGCTCCACTCCGACAGTCCTCTCCAGCGCTCGGACATATACATTTTCCACTTCGCTATGACGACCAGCTACACTGAGGCGGTACTATCGTCTAACGGAAAACGACCCCCAGAAAAGTACCCGATACCAAAGACGAGTAGAGTAGAGCCGGTACCATGTAATGGAAACACGCCGTTTATTACCTGGAGTATGTGTTTCACACAGAGTAGCTGTAAAAATAAATAAACAACAAAAATAATAATAACAGTAAAATTCATTCTAAGTCTGTAGCCATACAAGGTTAACTAACTTACTAATTTTGATCATTCAAAATAATTATTAATCTGTCAGCTGACCTTTGAACTTGACTGAAACATCATGCACGCTGGTTGTCAACGTTACCACGACAACGGTGTCAAACAAACGCATTTAAGGTTAAGTCTCGGGCCAGGATCTCTGTAACAATCTCCAAATAGGCTATGTGCTACAAAATAACAATTTGTTGATAAGTTTAAGACATTTATTTTAAAAGTAGGAAATATACACATTACACTGTGTCACTGCCTCCCTAATTCGACGTCCGGGCCGGGTCCGGGCCGGGTCCGGGCCGGAGTCTGGACTTTGAGAACATCTGCTGCAGGATGTGGATGTTTTCAGGCCGCCTGGTTGTACAGCTCACAGATATTTCTCTTTTAATGCCGATGTTGGTGCTTGTGAATGGAGTTTTGTCTCTTTGTGTCTTTGTGTGACTTTGTGTTTTCACGGCTGTCTGTTCTCTCCTGAAAAGTTTTAAACATAAACTAAAAACAAAAATCGTTTTAGTTTGGCTTTTATGTTGCATTTTACTGCCAACATTTTATAGTTTATACTATATATTTTTAAAGATCCATCTTTTAGGAACACATTTTTGCCTGTTTCCTGTGTTGTTCTTGTTTTTGTTTCTTGGATCAAACTTTAAAGTGCTCTGAATTGGATTTGCGTGAAAGGTGCTGTATGAATAAAACTGATTTAAAATGAGATTCTTAATCTCAGTGAGACCCGCCTGGTTAAATGCAGGTTAAATCCATTTTAAAAAGCACTCTGCGTGCTGCAGCTCTGATAGCATGAGAGCTAACTGTCTTTTCTGTCCCTCACAGTGCGCCGAGCTGCAGTGCTACATCCCGCCGCTGTCGTCCATCCTGCGGGGCCTGAGGTCGGGCCGGTACTCTGAACGTGAGTGTCTAATCCCGACTCTGTCGGTGCCTCCTGCAGCGCTCTGCAGCTCTGTTAACGGACACGCTCGCTCTGCACGTCACGCAGAATTTTAAAAAAATGACGATACAGGAGAGATACAATATGTAAAATGATTAAGACAAACAACGTTAAGATAAAAAAGGCGCACAATATAGTTAAACATGTACAAGTTAAGAATATACAACACAATCTCACAATATGAGCGGATAAAATCCAAATAGCAGATGATGCTAAAAACAACAGTAAAAAGCAGTAACAATATTACAGAAGGTCTGGCTGCATACATGTACTCCTAAAGAAAAGAAACAGTAAAATCACAAATAAACAGTTAACACTTGAGCAGATCAGTATGAACGTAGAGGGAGTGAAGTTATGATTATATTATATTATAACATCCTGTTTTAGTTGTAAAAACGTCGCCTCGCTGTGATTTTATTGCTCATTCGTCTTTTGTTCTCTCTGAAAATGATTAATATAAATTAATAAAAATGTCAGAATTATAAAGTATCTAATTAAGATCGAGCATCATTAGAAAACAATGAGAGTCATGAAAAGCCTCTGATGTTAAATGATATCATTATCTTCCTTTGATTCACTAAGTGATTCAAAATATTCTTAATTAATTTGTGTTCATTTGGAAATAATTAAATGTTCACGGTGAAATCCTGCGGGAGGCGGCAGGCTGAATATTAGAGCTGCAGAACAAAAAACAAAAAAGGATCAAAGGCTCCACGAGTCATTTAACATCCTTTTAAACTCAGAGAGCTTCAGAGATGAAAGAGCGGATCAAAGACCGTCTGTTGTCAAGGTGACAGACGAGCTCCAGAGCGACGGCTTCACTCCCAGCTGCACGCTGCGCCAGACGCCACAGCCACAACATTTCTAAATGCACTCTGGCACCACAGAGCACCACAGAGCAACGCAAAGCCCCACAGAGCACCATAGAGCAACGCAGAGCCCCACAGAGCAACGCAAAGCCCCACAGAGCACCATAGAGCAACGCAGAGCCCCACAGAGCAACACTTAACCCCACAGAGCAATACAGAGCACCACAGAGCCCCATAGAGCAACACAGAACCCTACAGAGCAACATAGCCACAATGTTTCTAAGTACACTCCGGCACAACAGAGCCCCACAGAGCACCACAGAGCATCACAGAACTCCACAGAGCACCACAGCCACAACATTTCTCAATACACTCTGGCACCCCAGAGGATCACAGAGCAATGCAGAGCCCCACAGAGCAAAACACAGAGCATCACAGAGCAAAACACAGAGCCCCACAGAGCAACGCAGAGCCCCACAGAGCATCACAGAGCATCACAGAGCAAAACACAGAGCACCACAGAGCAAAACACAGAGCACCACAGAGCAAAACACAGAGCATCACAGAGCACCACAGAGCACCACAGAGCAAAACACAGAGCACCACAGAGCAAAACACAGAGCATCACAGAGCACCACAGAGCACCACAGAGCAAAACACAGAGCACCACAGAGCAATGCAGAGCACCACAGAGCAATGCAGAGCAAGGTTGAGCAACACAGAGCAATAGGTACACATGCAAAATGGAATGTGGAAAAATAATATTTTCTCAATTACTTTGTTTTTGTAATTGTTGGGAGCCGAAATTGAAATCAAAATGTGATTAATTGCCCGTCTCTGCGCTGTATGTTACCTTAACCCGGTGAACGGAGAGTCAGAGGTTAAATACAGAGCTTCAGCACAGAGCGACACAACTCGGCAGTCACTGTGACGATGCTGCTGACCTCACAGAGGAGGTCAAAACCACTGTGAACCTGGAGAGATCCAGAGCGGCCGGCCCACGTGCTTCCTCCCCTCCTCCTCCTCCTCCTCCTCCTCCTCCTCCTCCTCCTCCTCTTCTCCTCCTCTTCTCCTCCTCTCCTCCTCCTCCTGTGACAGGTGTCTCTCTCCTGTCTCTGCAGGTCTCAGCAGTTTCCAGGAGAGCGTAGCGATGGACCGTATCCAGAGAATAATGGGGGTCCTTCAGAATCCACATCTGAGGTAAATACCTGCGAAATACTGCAGCTGCAGCGTCTGCAGCGTCTGCAGCGTCTGCGGCGTCTGCGGCGTCTGCAGCGTCTGCGGCAGAGAAAATGTTCCTTCATTCAAGTAAAAAGTACAAGAGCATAACCTAAAAATTAGGTAAAAACAAGTAAATATAAAAAACAAAACAAACAAGGAAATGATCTGTTAACAGCGTTTAAGAATAATAATAATTCAGATAATAAAAACAAAATATTTCGTTTCAAATTGTTGATATTTGTAAACTTAAAGAATCGTTGGGTACAATAATAAATGCAGAATGTTTTTTTTAAAATCTTAACGGTTTCTGTCATTCGAGGACTTTTTAAATTTTAGCTTTTTGATACAACAGGTTGATATTTTTATCTTTAAGTTTGTCAAACAACTGATTTCTTTCTGGATGTCTGTGATTCTTTACACATTTTCTGCTTCCTGGAAAAACATATTTTTAGTTTCTATTTTAATAATTTTTAATGTCAGACATGAAATTTAAATTTTATAAGCACACAAGATTTAAGAAAAATATTAGTGTGTAAACACCGCAGAGAATGATTGAGATTAGTCCCAGATTTATAACTCTAACCTTGTCAAAGTACGATTAAATTATTATTATTATTAAAAGATTAGAATAAACCAAACCGTAAAATCCAGTGTTAAATGTTTAAATGATTTATTATATTAGTATTTATTAGCTCACAACATGAAGCACCTGTAAAATAAACCGTTAATCTCAGAGTCCGCGGCGCCAGAAATGTGTTTAATGAGCCGTAAATGTAACGAAGAGGAGGTTTTGTTTTATTTAACATAAATAACGTTTAAACTTTAATGTGATCGTGCAGAGAGGACTCCTCCTCCCTGCGTCTCCTGCTCCTCCTGGACTTTGTCTGACCTCCAGTAACGTCACACACGTGAAGTATTACTGCGAGTACTTCAAACAGGAAGGAACACAGACGCTAGCGAGACGTTTACGGCCGTCACCGCTCGCTTCGGTCTTTGATGCAGGAGGGCGGGGTTTATCTCACCGAGGAGAACAACGAGTCGGACAATCGCAGGAAAACACGGGAAAACACGGGAAGGTCGTTTAAGAACGTGAGGCGTGATTTACGGCGTTCACCACACTATCAGGAGCGCACACCCAGCTCCTCCTCCTCTCTCCTCTCCTTCTCTCCTCCTCCTCTCTCCTCCTCTCACCTCTCCTCTTTTCTCTTCCCTCTCTCCTCTCCTCTCCTCTCTTCTCCTTTCTCCTCTCCTCTCCTCCTCTCCTCTCCTCCTCTCTCCTCCTCTCTACTCCTCTCTCCTCTCCTCTCCTCTCCTTCTCTCCTCCTCTCCTCTTTTCTCCTCTCTCTCTCCTCTCTCTCTCCTCTCCTCTCTCCTCTCCTCCCCTTTCCTCTCCTCTCCTCTCCTCTCCTCCCCTTTCTTCTCCTCTCTCCTCTCCTCTCCTCTCTCCTCTCCTCTCCTCTCCTCCCCTTTCTTCTCCTCTCTCCTCTCCTCTCCTCTCCTCCCCTTTCTTCTCCTCTCTCCTCTCTTCTCCTCTCTCCTCTCCTCTCCTCCCCTTTCTTCTCCTCTCTCCTCTCCTCTCCTCTCCTCTCCTCCCCTTTCTTCTCCTCTCTCCTCTCCTCTCCTCTCCTCTCCTCTCCTCCTCTCTCTCTCTCTCCTCTCTCTCCCCTTTCTTCTCCTCTCTCCTCTCCTCTCTCCTCTCTCCTCTCCTCCCCTTTCTTCTCCTCTCTCCTCTCCTCTCCTCTCCTCTCCTCTCCTCTCCTCTCTCCTCTCTCCTCTCCTCCCCTTTCTTCTCCTCTCTCCTCTCCTCTCCTGTCTCCTCTCCTCTCCTCTGCTGAAATTTAGCTCAGAGGGCCGAACTTAAAAAATTCAGAGTAGAGATTTAAGATTTAATCTCGTAGATTTAATAGAAGTTTCAACATGCATTTTAAAAAAAACAAAAACGTCTGTGACGTTTTTTTGGGCTCCGGCGTTTAAGAATAAATCGACTCAGGCGGTAAAACGCGGCGGTGGAGTCCAGCGATGTCGGCAGTCAGAGGCTGTAAAAATTAAAGTGAGTGTGAATATTTAAAACAAATAAAGTCAAACTGAGCTCGTGAAAAAAGAGAAATATCTGCTGAGTCTTCAGCTCACAAACTCTGTGTGAATGTTTAAAGTCGCAGCAACAAAACTTCAGCTGTTCCTCCGTTTCTGCTAATAAATATCACATCAATTTAGTGTGAAAAAAGCAAACAAACATGTAAACAAAAGGCTTTCTGAGAGAGAAAAAAAGAAATAAATTTTTGTTTCTTTGTTTTTTTTAAAAAACACAAAAACACACCGAATGTCCCGCAAACAAACAAAAATCCTCAAACGAGTCGATAAACATGTTGGAAACATAATAAAAATATCAATAGTATGTTTTATCTTGTGTGTAGTCTTTATACATACATACTTCATACTATCAGTAAGTAAGTAAAAAAATGATGCTTCACAAAGGCAATAAAAGTGTTTCTGTTATTTAACCGACGCTCACTGATATAAACAGAGTGGACAGAATAATCTATATTTGTATTAAACCTTTCGTTCATAAAATGCAGCTCGAGGTGCTTTACATGCATGAGTGCTAAAAATTAAAAAACTAAAAATATATAGAAATATAGAAAATAAATGGAAAAAATTAAAATCATGATAAAGGACATGGATACCATAACTAAATAATCTGAAGACAGGCTGGAAAAAATGTTATAAAAGTGCAAAAAAGCAGAAATAACAGAAACAAATATTTGTGTTCCGGCTCATTTTATTTGCACATTTCTATCAGTCAATCATCATTTATAATTACATATCTAAAATTATGTTATAGACTTATTAGAATTTTTAAACATTTTTTTGAAGGAAGGAAAATTTCTTGTACTTTTTACCAATTTATTGCTAATTTTGCTAATTTTCATTTCTCTTTTTTCCCATGTTTTTGAAAGAGATCACTCCAGTTTTCTCAGATTTTGTAAGCGGTTTACTGGAATGAGAGCTTGTTTTTTGCCAGCTCGGCGCCGTTGTGTCAGACGGATCAGTTCTCATTATGTCACCCACCAGCAGGAGTGTTTATTCGTGCGGCGCAGTGCATTCTGGTAGTTGCAGTTTTTCTGAACGTCGTGCAAAAGTGTCCTTTGTCTGTTTTCTCTGGTCATGTAACACCGATTTCAAAAGGATTTGTGTCTCTTTACTGCAGAGACATCTCAGTCTATTCGGTAGATCGGCTGTGAAAATGATTATCAGTGTTTTTATGAATGTTTCTAACAGCTGGTGCTGTGTTGGGATGTATCGACACTGCAGAGGTTTATCTGTGATGGTCAAATGTTTTCGGAAACATGTTTTAGCTCACTGTGTGACTGGAATATGTGATCGGTTCTTGTTGACTGGACGCCATTGTTTCAAACGGACGAGTTTGCATTACTTAACTCACCAGTAGAAGCACTTACTGGTCTGGTGCGGTGCAGTGCATTCTGGTAGTTGTAGTTTTTCTACATGTTGTGCAAAAGCGTCCTTTTTTGTTTGTTTTCTCCGGTCATGTAGCACCGATTTCAAAAGTATTAATTGTGACTTTCAGTTGCAGAGACAGCCCAGTTGTGGTTTTTTTAACAGGCCATCTTTCCAGCCATGAAATACTTTATCAATAACTTTCTTATAGTTAAATTATAAAAAGAATTATTTGTGTCAGCCCCAGTAAACGTTTTATAAAGATGAGATTTCTTGTTGCGTTGGGATGTATTTATAGTGTACAGATGTTTATCTTTGTTGCCCATGTGTACAGTGTGTGTGTGTGTGTGTGTGTGTGGCTGTGAGCGGTGGGCGGGGCCTCGATGGACCGCTCCGGGGCTTACTGCTCTATTTATAGCCCGTGAATGAACGAGGTCCTCCTGCTGCCACGTGTGGGCCGCAGCCTCCGTGTGTGTGTGTGTGTGTGTGTGTGTGTGTGTGTGTGTGTGTGTGGTCACATTTCTCATGTGGACCTGAACATGCTCTACTTGTCGTCCTCAGTCGTACGCGTCATGTGATGCTCGTATGTTGCCGTCAGATAGCATCACTCAGACGGAGAGGAATGTAGACCCACTCAGATCAGATCAGCCCCCCTCTGCTCCTCCTCCTCCTCCTCCTCCTCCTCCCCCCCCCGTCTCCTCCCGCAGGCTTTTTATTTATTCAGTCTTTGTGCAGTTTCATGTTGTCCACCAATCAGATAAAGCCACAGCGGCGATGTGTTGGCAGAGGCTCTATGAGGCTTATGTAATGACCATTGGCGAGACGTCCGTAAGCCATCTGAGCTGCAGGGCGGCTCCGACTCTGTCACCTGTCAGCACTCAGAGTACTTTTACTCAACTACTGTACTTTATTCCTACACCACCAGGTGTCTTCATCATTTCTCTGACAGCTTTAGGTACTTTTACATTGAGATTTCTCATAAAAATATATTCTCATTCAATCTGGTTCTCCTCCTCCTGGTCCTGAAAGTTTGATTTTCTCAAACACGCGAAAGGGTCCGACGTTCCAGTGCAGATTCTCGCATTTCAACTATTTTATGGAAATAAAGTTTTTTATACAAGTATTTTTGCAAGTAAAACACAGTATTACGTGTACTGTACTGATAGACCTTTTAATTTATGAATCAGTTTTTGGGACATAATTATAATTTTAATTATAAGTAAAGGCTTTTTTATGGCAAACTTTGTTTTACTGTTCTATATTTTTATGTCTTTTTTTATGGCAGTTTTTTTTTTATTGTTTATTGAAATACTGTACTGACTTTTTTCCCGACATACAATGATATTATTACTTTCAACATACCGAACTATTTATTTATTTTAACAAAACTGACTTTTTCATTTTTTTGAACAAACTAAACCATCAAAAAATAAATATACAAATTTAAAAATTCTTTATTATATATTTCATGATACTGTGACACTTTTATGATTTTATTCAAATTAGTGTACTTTAACCATTTTCTATACTACGAGCTTTTGGCATATTGTACTATAATTTTTTAAATGTCTTTTCAAAATGCTATATTAGGACCATTTATTGACTTTTTTGTCTAATACACAGTTACATTTTCAGCACACTATACTGTGAGCATTTTCATGACTTTTTTTCGACGTACTACGTTAGACAGACAGACTTTTTTTACACTTGACATGATATACAATGATGTTTTTGTTACACTTTTTTTTCTGATATACTATGACTTAAAAAAAATTCAGACACTAAACTGTGTCTTTTTTCAACATCCTAAAGTACTTTTTGGACATTTTGGGCAGCATGTTTTAGTAAAACCTTTTTATGACATTTTGGATTACATGCTGTATTATCACCTTTTGCTGCAGTTATGAATGAGATGTTATAATATGACTTTTTGGTGGATTTTTGGACGACATAGTATAGTGTGTTTTTTTCATTGTTGTATGTATGTTGTTTTCAGCCATTCTATCGATGTTATATTTTGACATTTTTCGACAAACTATACTATATTGTCTTCGGCCGTTTTTTCAATATGCTATATTGACGGTTTCTGCTTTTTTAAAAAAAAATTGCTATAGTTTTTTGTATCTTGACTTGCTACACCATGTTTTGTTAAGCCGTTTTTGTCATATTTTGACATTTTTAGACATACTATAATATGTCTTGCTTATTTTTCAACATGCTATTCTATGACGTCTCGATGTACCATACTATGTTGTTTTCTGCCGTTTCTTCAGCTTGCTATAGTATGCCGTGTCTCAGCATACTATATTATTTTCTGCCTTTTTTTAACATGTCATATTTTGACATTTTTTGGCATGCGTCGTTTGGGTCGTTTTTTTGACGTGCTACATTATGACATTTTTGGACATTTTTTTCAATCTGATGTTGTATGATGTGTCTCAACATGCTATTTTATGATGTTGGTTTATGTAGTTTTTTTGACATGTTTTTGTCAAGGAGCAGCAGCGTCTGTGTTTCGCCCTTACTCAGACGCTCTAAGAGGTAAAGTGTCTTTTCTTTTTGAGTGATGGATACCCAACAGTGTTTACTGTACGGTTGACCAGACCAGGAGTTAAACCCTCTTCCACTCGGTTTGAGGGGAGTGTCTCCGGTCCGTCCCCTCTTGGGGGATCCAGGGCAGCTCTGGGAGTACCTCTGGTACTACCATCCCTTGTTTTTTGTGAGATTTATTCACTTGTGGTCAAAGCTAAGCAGCAAACAGAAAGTTTGCTTTTTTCCAGCAACCTGTTTCTTTTTTGTCTTATTTTGTCTTTTAGCCACTCACCAGATTCTCAGAAGAATGAAAAGTGAACACCCAGGGATGGCAGAAAAAGGTTAAAACTGCTCCAGGCAGGCTTTATTCAAATATAAAAATCAAAAACAAGTTACCTCACTGCTATTTACAGGAGCTACATATACCGTCTAACACAGAGTCTAAGCAAGACAAGGCAAAGGGCACACACAGTGACCTGTGGTTCACTCTGTCCACGTAGTCACTCTCTACTCGCCGTCTCTCCTCATTGGCTGGCCTTGGGGTGGCGTGTTTGAGTAGAAACTTCCTCCTCCTGCTGTTGAATTTCCATACCTCTGCATGTGTTACCTGTCAACGGCTGTCCAAACGGCTGCTGCTGCTGATTCATGAGCATATTAAACATGCTCATTAGCCAGGGTGCAGCCCCTTGCATGTTAATGAAGGGGTTCATCTCCCTGTTGGAGAATGAGTTAGGCTTGGGTTAGGATCTGGGTGCGACTTTTCATTCTCGGCTGGTCTCCCAACAGTTATATTTTGCCATTTCTTGACAGACTATACTATTTCATTTCTGGGCTTTTTATTCAACATGCTATACCATGAAGTTTTTGGCCATTTTTTCGACATGTTAAATTATGATGTTGGCCTTTTATCAACATTGTAGAATATGACATGCCTCTAAAAGCCATAATGTGCAGTTTTCACCCTTTTTTGACATGTCATATTTTGACCTTTTTCCGCCATACCTTATTACATGTTAGGTCATTTTTTCGACATGCTATATTTCTGTGTTTTTGGCCGTTTTTGGAACATTTCATGCGATGGCATGATTTGGCACGCTATTTTATGCAGTTTTCAGCTGTTTTTGGCACATCAACATGCTATATTATGGTGTTTTGGGCCTTTTTTTGCAACTTTCAATGTCATGGTTTCTGCATGCTATTTTACGTGGTTGACGTGGACATGTTAAATTTTGACATTTTTCACCATACTACACTTTTGCCTTTTCCGCCATTTTTTCAACATGCTAAATTAGCGGGTTTTTGGCCTCTATTTCCACTTTGTCCATTATGGCGCGTGTCTACAAGCTATAATATGTGGTTTTCAGACATTTTTGGGACGTGCCAAATTTTGACCTTTTTCGCCATACTATACTATTGCCTTTTTTCCTTTTTTTCAACATGCTAAATTAGTAGGTTTTTGGACTTTTTTTGGAATCTACTTTCACTTTGTCCACTGTGGCACGTCTCTAGAAGCTATAATATGTGGTTTTCAGACATTTTTGCGACGGGTCAAATTTTGACTTTTTTCGACATACTATACTATTGCCTTTTTCACCATTTTTTCAACATGCTAAATTAGCGGGTTTTTGGACTTTCTTGGCCACTATTTCAACTTTGTACACTATAGCGTATCTATACAAGCTTTTGCAACAAATTTTTGCAACATTATGCTATGGTGCTATGGCACGATTTTGCACACTATTTTATGCAGTTTCAGCTGTTTTGGCTGTTTTTTTTTTTTTTGTTTTTTTTTACAAATTTTACCTTATGTTGCAGTTTTGATTATTTTTTTGACATGCTATATTTTGGTGTTTTGGGCTGTATCTATGCTATGGCATGTCTCTACATGCGATTTTATGCAATTTTTAGCTGTTTTTGGAACATGTCATATTTTGACATTTTTCAGTATACTATAGTATAGCATTTTCCATCATGTTTTCGACATACTTTATTTTGATGGTTTTGGTCATTTTGCAACATTTTATGTTAATGACACGGCACACTATTTTATGCGGTTCTCAGGTGATTTTGGGACAAATTTTGATATTTCTCGCCATACTATAGTGTGGCATTTTTGGTCATTTTATTGACACGCTATATTTAAGGGTTTTTTGCTGTTTTAGCAACATTGTATACTATAGTGTTTCAGTGTTCTATTTTATGCGTTTTTTCAGGTATTTTGGGGAAAAGTCATGTGTTGAGATTTTTTACGCCATACTATAGCATGATGTTTTTTGGTTGTTTTTTTGACATGCTATGATCTGGTGTTTTGGGCCATTGTTGCAACATTATATGCTGTGGTGTGTCTCAGTAAGCTATTTTTTGTGCTTTTTTTGGATCATATTGACATAGCATAGTATGACTTTGTTGCACGATTTGGATAACATGATATACAAAGTGGTAATCGAGGCATGTGGAATTTTGACATGTCGCACAAATGTCTGAAAACCACGTTATAGCTTGTATGGCTGCGCCATGGTGTACAAAGTGGAAATAGAGGCCAAAAAAGTCCAAAAACCCGCTAATTTAGCATGGTGGAAAAAACGGCGACAAAGGCAATAGTATAGTATGGCGAAAAAGGTCAAAATTTGACACGTCCCAAAAATGTCTGAAAAGCGCATCTTCTAGCTTGTAGAGACGCGCCATAATGGACACAGTGGAAATAGAGGCCAAAAAAGTCCAAAAACCCGCTAATTTAGCATGGTGGAAAAAACGGCGACAAAGGCAATAGTATAGTATGGCGAAAAAGGTCAAAATTTGACACGTCCCAAAAATGTCTGAAAAGCGTGTATTCTAGCTTGTAGAGACGCGCCATAATGGACACAGCGGAAATAGAGGCCAAAAAAGTCCAAAAACCCGCTAATTTAGCATGTTGGAAAAAACGGCAACAAAGGCAATAGTATAGTATGGCGAAAAAGGTCAAAATTTGACACGTCCCAAAAATGTCTGAAAAGCGCATATTCTAGCTTGTAGAGACGCGCCATAATGGACACAGTGGAAATAGAGGAGTGTAAACTTTTTCCACAGGTTGTATTCACAAAAAAGTCCAAAAACCCACTAATTTAGCATGTTGGAAAAAACGCAGTGAAAGGCAATAGTATAGTATGGCAGAAAAGGTCAAAATTTGACACGTCCAAAAAAATGTCTGAAAAGCGCATATTCTAGCTTGTAGAGACGTGCCATAATGGACACAGTGGAAATAGAGGCCAAAAAAGTCCAAAAACCCGCTAATTTAGCATGTTGGAAAAAACGGCGACAAAGGCAATAGTATAGTATGGCGAAAAATGTCAAAATTTACCATGTCCCAAAAAGGTCTGAAAATCGTGTATTCTAGCTTGTAGAGACGCGCCATAATGGACACAGTGGAAATAGAGGCCAAAAAAGTCCAAAAACCCGCTAATTCAGCATGTTGGAAAAACGGCAACAAAGGCAATAGTATAGTATGGCGAAAAAGGTCAAAATTTGACACGTCCCAAAAATGTCTGAAAAGCGCATATTCTAGCTTGTAGAGATGCGCCATAATGGACACAGTGGAAATAGAGGCCAAAAAAGTCCAAAAACCCGCTAATTTAGCATGTTGGAAAAAACGGCGACAAAGGCAATAGTATAGTATGGCGAAAAAGGTCAAAATTTGACACGTCCCAAAAATGTATGAAAAGCGTGTATTCTAGCTTGTAGAGACGCGCCATAATGGACACAGTGGAAATAGAGGCCAAAAAAGTCCAAAAACCCACTAATTTAGCATGTTGGAAAAAACGACGACAAAGGCAATAGTATAGTATGGCCAAAAAGGTCAAAATTTGACATGTCCCAAAAATGTCTGAAAAGCGTGTATTCTAGCTTGTAGAGACGCGCCATAATGGACACAGTGGAAATAGAGGCCAAAAAGTCCAAAACCCACTAATTTAGCATGTTGGAAAAACGGCGAAAAAGGCAATAGTATAGTATGGCGAAAAGGTCAAAATTTGACACGTCCCAAAAATGTCTGAAAAGCGCATCTTCTAGCTTGTAGAGACGCGCCATAATGGACACAGTGGAAATAGAGGCCAAAAAAGTCCAAAAATCTGCTAATTTAGCATGTTGGAAAAAACGGCGACAAAGGCAATAGTATAGGATGGCGTAAAGGGTTAAAATTTGACACGTCCCAAAAATGTCTGAAAAGCGTGTCTTCTAGCTTGTAGAGACGCGCCATAATGGACACAGTGGAAATAGAGGCCAAAAAAGTCCAAAAACCCACTAATTTAGCATGTTGGAAAAAACGACGACAAAGGCAATAGTATAGTATGGCCAAAAAGGTCAAAATTTGACATGTCCCAAAAATGTCTGAAAAGCGTGTATTCTAGCTTGTAGAGACGCGCCATAATGGACACAGTGGAAATAGAGGCCAAAAAAGTCCAAAAACCCACTAATTTAGCATGTTGGAAAAAACGGCGACAAAGGCAATAGTATAGTATGGCGAAAAAGGTCAAAATTTGACACGTCCCAAAAATGTCTGAAAAGCGTGTATTCTAGCTTGTAGAGAAGCGCCATAATGGACACAGTGGAAATAGAGGCCAAAAGTCCAAAACCCGCTAAGTTAGCATGTTGGAAAAAACGGCGACAAAGGCAATAGTATAGTATGGCGAAAAAGGTCAAAATTTGACACGTCCCAAAAATGTCTGAAAAGCGCGTATTCTAGCTTGTAGAGACGCGCCATAATGGACACAGTGGAAATAGAGGCCATAAAAGTCCAAAACTCAGCTAATTTAGCATGTTGGAAAAAAGCGGCGACAAAGGCAATAGTATAGTATGGCGAAAAGGTCAAAATTTGACACGTCCCAAAAATGTCTGAAAAGCGCATATTCTAGCTTGTAGAGACGCGCCATAATGGACACAGTGGAAATAGAGGCCAAAGAAGTCCAAAAACCTGCTAATTTAACATGGTGGAAAAAACAGCTACAAAGACAATAGTATAGTATGGCGAAAAAGGTCAAAATTTGACACGTCCCAAAAATGTCTGAAAAGCGCATTTTGTAGCTTGTAGAGACGCGCCATAATGGACACAGTGGAAATAGAGGCCAAAAAAGTCCAAAAATCTGCTAATTTAGCATGTTGGAAAAAACGGCGACAAAGGCAATAGTATAGTATGGCGAAAAAGGTCAAAATTTGACATGTCCCAAAAAGGTATGAAAAGCGTGTATTCTAGCTTGTAGAGATGCGCCATAATGGACACAGTGGAAATAGAGGCCAAAAAGTCCAAAAACCCGCTAATTTAGCATGTTGGAAAAAGCGGCGACAAAGGCAATAGTATAGTATGGCGAAAAGGTCAAAATTTGACACGTCCCAAAATGTCTGAAAAGCGTATTCTAGCTTGTAGAGACGCCGCCATAATGGACACAGTGGAAATAGAGGCCATAAAAGTCCAAAAACCTGCTAATTTAGCATGTTGGAAAAACGGCGACAAAGGCAATAGTATAGTATGGCGAAAAAGGTCAAAATTTGACACGTCCCAAAAATGTCTGAAAAGCACATATTCTAGCTTGTAGAGACGCGCCATAATGGACACAGTGGAAATAGAGGCCAAAAAAGTCCAAAAACCCACTAATTTAGCATGTTGGAAAAAACGGCGACAAAGGCAATAGTATAGTATGGCGAAAAAGGTCAAAATTTGACACGTCCCAAAAAGGTATGAAAAGTGTGTATTCTAGCTTGTAGAGACGCGCCATAATGGACACAGTGGAAATAGAGGCCAAAAAAGTCCAAAAACCCGCTAATTTAGCATGTTGGAAAAAACGGCGACAAAGGCAATAGTATAGTATGGCGAAAAAGGTCAAAATTTGACACGTCCCAAAAATGTCTGTAAAGCGCATATTCTAGCTTGTAGAGACGCGCCATAATGGACACAGTGGAAATAGAGGCCAAAAAAGTCCAAAAACCCGCTAATTTAGCATGTTGGAAAAAACGGCGACAAAGGCAATAGTATAGTATGGCGAAAAAGGTCAAAATTTGACACGTCCCAAAAATGTCTGAAAAGCGCGTATTCTAGCTTGTAGAGACGCGCCATAATGGACACAGTGGAAATAGAGGCCAAAAAGTCCAAAACCCACCAATTTAGCATGTTGGAAAAAAGCGGCGACAAAGGCAATAGTATAGTATGGCGAAAAAGGTCAAAATTTGACACGTCCCAAAAATGTCTGAAAAGCGTGTATTCTAGCTTGTAGAGACGCGCCATAATGGACACAGTGGAAATAGAGGCCAAAAAAGTCCAAAAACCCGCTAATTTAGCATGTTGGAAAAAACGGCGACAAAGGCAATAGTATAGTATGGCGAAAAAGGTCAAAATTTGACACGTCCCAAAAATGTCTGAAAAGCGCATCTTCTAGCTTGTAGAGACGCGCCATAATGGACACAGTGGAAATAGAGGCCAAAAAAGTCCAAAAACCCGCTAATTTAGCATGTTGGAAAAAACGGCGACAAAGGCAATAGTATAGTATGGCGAAAAAGGTCAAAATTTGACACGTCCCAAAAAGGTATGAAAAGCGTGTATTCTAGCTTGTAGAGACGCACCATAATGGACACAGTGGAAATAGAGGCCAAAAAAGTCCAAAAACCCGCTAATTTAGCATGTTGGAAAAAACAGCGACAAAGGCAATAGTATAGTATGGCGAAAAGGTCAAAATTTGACACGTCCCAAAAATGTCTGAAAAGCGATCTTCTAGCTTGTAGAGGCAGCGCCATAATGGACACAGTGGAAATAGAGGCCAAAAAGTCCAAAAACCCACCAATTTGGCATGTTGGAAAAAACAGCGACAAAGGCAATAGTATAGTATGGCGAAAAAGGTCAAAATTTGACACGTCCCAAAAAGGTCTGAAAAGCGCGTATTCTAGCTTGTAGAGACGCGCCATAATGGACACAGTGGAAATAGAGGCCAAAAAAGTCCAAAAATCCGCTAATTTAGCATGTTGGAAAAAACAGCGACAAAGGCAATAGTATAGTATGGCGAAAAAGGTCAAAATTTGACACGTCCCAAAAATGTCTATAAAGCACATATTCTAGCTTGTAGAGACGCGCCATAATGGACACAGTGGAAATAGAGGCCAAAAAAGTCCAAAAACCCACTAATTTAGCATGTTGGAAAAAACGGCGACAAAGGCAATAGTATAGTATGGCGAAAAAGGTCAAAATTTGACATGTCCCAAAAAGGTATGAAAAGCGTGTATTCTAGCTTGTAGAGACGCGCCATAATGGACACAGTGGAAATAGAGGCCAAAAAAGTCCAAAAACCCGCTAATTTAGCATGTTGGAAAAAACGGCGACAAAGGCAATAGTATAGTATGGCGAAAAAGGTCAAAATTTGACACGTCCCAAAAATGTCTGAAAAGTGCATATTCTAGCTTGTAGAGACGCGCCATAATGGACACAGTGGAAATAGAGGCCAAAAAAGTCCAAAAACCCGCTAATATAGCATGTTGGAAAAACGGCGACAAAGGCAATAGTATAGTATGGCGAAAAAGGTCAAAATTTGACACGTCCCAAAAAGGTATGAAAAGCGCATATTCTAGCTTGTAGAGACGCGCCATAATGGACACAGTGGAAATAGAGGCCAAAAAAGTCCAAAAACCCGCTAATTTAGCATGTTGGAAAAAACGGCGACAAAGGCAATAGTATAGTATGGCGAAAAAGGTCAAAATTTGACACGTCCCAAAAATGTCTGAAAAGCGCATATTCTAGCTTGTAGAGACGCGCCATAATGGACACAGTGGAAATAGAGGCCATAAAAGTCCAAAAATCTGCTAATTTAGCATGGAGGAAAAAACGGCGACAAAGGCAATAGTATAGTATGGCGAAAAAGGTCAAAATTTGACACGTCCCAAAAATGTCTGAAAAGCACATATTCTAGCTTGTAGAGACGCACCATAATGGACACAGTGGAAATAGAGGCCAAAAAAGTCCAAAAACCCGCTAATTTAGCATGTTGGAAAAAACGGCGACAAAGGCAATAGTATAGTATGGCGAAAAAGGTCAAAATTTGACACGTCCCAAAAATGTCTGTAAAGCGCATATTCTAGCTTGTAGAGACGCGCCATAATGGACACAGTGGAAATAGAGGCCAAAAAAGTCCAAAAACCCGCTAATTTAGCATGTTGGAAAAAACGGCGACAAAGGCAATAGTATAGTATGGCGAAAAAGGTCAAAATTTGACACGTCCCAAAAATGTCTGAAAAGCGCATATTCTAGCTTGTAGAGACGCGCCATAATGGACACAGTGGAAATAGAGGCCAAAAAAGTCCAAAACCCCGCTAATTTAGCATGTTGGAAAAAACGGTGACAAAGGCAATAGTATAGTATGGCGAAAAAGGTCAAAATTTGACACGTCCCAAAAATGTCTGAAAAGCGTGTATTCTAGCTTGTAGAGACGCGCCATAATGGACACAGTGGAAATAGAGGCCATAAAAGTCCAAAAATCTGCTAATTTAGCATGGAGGAAAAAACGGCGACAAAGGCAATAGTATAGTATGGCGAAAAAGGTCAAAATTTGACACGTCCCAAAAATGTCTGAAAAGCGCATCTTCTAGCTTGAAGAGACGCAACATAATGGACACACTGGAAATAGAGGCCAAAAAGTCCAAAAACCCACTAATTTAGCATGGTGGAAAAAACGGCGACAAAGGCAATAGTATAGTATGGCGAAAAAGGTCAAAATTTGACACGTCCCAAAAAGGTATGAAAAGCGCATATTCTAGCTTGTAGAGACGCGCCATAATGGACACAGTGGAAATAGAGGCCAAAAAGTCCAAAACCCGCTAATTTAGCATGTTGGAAAAACGGCGACAAAGGCAATAGTATAGTATGGCGAAAAAGGTCAAAATTTGACACGTCCCAAAATGTCTGTAAAGCGTATTCTAGCTTGTAGAGACGCCGCCATAATGGACACAGTGGAAATAGAGGCCAAAAGTCCAAAAACCCGCTAATTTAGCATGTTGGAAAAAACGGCGACAAAGGCAATAGTATAGTATGGCGAAAAAGGTCAAAATTTGACACGTCCCAAAAAGGTCTGAAAAGTGTGTATTCTAGCTTGTAGAGACGCGCCATAATGGACACTGTGGAAATAGAGGCCAAAAAAGTCCAAAAACCCGCTAATTTAGCATGTTGGAAAAAATGGTGAACAAGGCAATAGTATAGTATGGCGAAAAAGGTCAGAATTTGACACGTCCCAAAATGTCTGAAAAGCGCATATTCTAGCTTGTAGAGACGCCATAATGGAAAGAGTGGAAATTGAGGCCAAAAGAGTCCTAAAACCCGCTAATCTAGCATGTTGGAAAAAACGGCGACAAAGGCAATAGTATAGTATGGCAAAAAAGGTCAAAATTTGACACGTCCCAAAAATGTCTGAAAAGCGCATATTCTAGCTTGTAGAGACGCGCCATAATGGACACAGTGGAAATAGAGGCCAAAAAAGTCCAAAACCCCGCTAATTTAGCATGTTGGAAAAAACGGCGACAAAGGCAATAGTATAGTATGGCGGAAAAGGTCAAAATTTGACACGTCCCAAAAATGTCTGAAAAGCGCATCTTCTAGCTTGTAGAGACGCGCCATAATGGACACAGTGGAAATAGAGGCCAAAAAAGTCCAAAAACCACTAATTTAGCATGTTGGAAAAAACGGCGACAAAGGCAATAGTATAGTATGGCGAAAAAGGTCAAAATTTGACACGTCCCAAAAAGGTATGAAAAGTGTGTATTCTAGCTTGTAGAGACGTGCCATAATGGACACAGTGGAAATAGAGGCCAAAAAAGTCCAAAAACCCGCTAATTTAGCATGTTGGAAAAAACGGCGACAAAGGCAATAGTATAGTATGGCGAAAAATGTCAAAATTTGACACGTCCCAAAATGTCTGAAAAGCGCATCTTCTAGCTTGTAGAGACGCGCCATAATGGACACAGTGGAAATAGAGGCCAAAAAAGTCCAAAAACCCACCAATTTAGCATGTTGGAAAAAACGGCGACAAAGGCAATAGTATAGTATGGCGAAAAAGGTCAAAATTTGACACGTCCCAAAAATGTCTGAAAAGCGTGTATTCTAGCTTGTAGAGACGCGCCATAATGGACACAGTGGAAATAGAGGCCAAAAAAGTCCAAAACCCCGCTAATTTAGCATGTTGGAAAAAACTGCGACAAAGGCAATAGTATAGTATGGCGAAAAAGGTCAAAATTTGACACGTCCCAAAAATGTCTGAAAAGCGCATCTTCTAGCTTGTAGAGACGCGCCATAATGGACACAGTGGAAATAGAGGCCAAAAAAGTCCAAAAACCGCTAATTTAGCATGTTGGAAAAAACAGCGACAAAGGCAATAGTATAGTATGGCGAAAAAGGTCAAAATTTGACACGTCCCAAAAATGTCTGAAAAGCACGTATTCTAGCTTGTAGAGACGCGCCATAATGGACACAGTGGAAATAAAGGCCAAAAAGTCCAAAACCCGCTAATTTAGCATGTTGGAAAAAAGCGGCGACAAAGGCAATAGTATAGTATGGCGAAAAAGGTCAAAATTTGACACGTCCCAAAAAGGTATGAAAAGCGTGTATTCTAGCTTGTAGAGACGTGCCATAATGGACACAGTGGAAATAGAGGCCAAAAAAGTCCAAAAACCCGCTAATTTAGCATGTTGGAAAAAACGGCGACAAAGGCAATAGTATAGTATGGCGAAAAATGTCAAAATTTGACACGTCCCAAAAATGTCTGAAAAGCGCATCTTCTAGCTTGTAGAGACGCGCCATAATGGACACAGTGGAAATAGAGGCCAAAAAAGTCCAAAAACCCACCAATTTAGCATGTTGGAAAAAACGGCGACAAAGGCAATAGTATAGTATGGCGAAAAAGGTCAAAATTTGACACGTCCCAAAAATGTCTGAAAAGCGTGTATTCTAGCTTGTAGAGACGCGCCATAATGGACACAGTGGAAATAGAGGCCAAAAAAGTCCAAAAACCCGCTAATTTAGCATGTTGGAAAAAACGGCGACAAAGGCAATAGTATAGTATGGCGAAAAAGGTCAAAATTTGACACGTCCCAAAAAGGTATGAAAAGTGTGTATTCTAGCTTGTAGAGGCAGCCATAATGGACACAGTGGAAATAGAGGCCAAAAAAGTCCAAAAATCTGCTAATTTAGCATGGAGGAAAAAACGGCGACAAAGGCAATAGTATAGCATGGCGAAAAGGTCAAAATTTGACACGTCCCAAAAATGTCTGAAAAGCGCATATTCTAGCTTGTAGAGACGCGCCATAATGGACACAGTGGAAATAGAGGCCAAAAAAGTCCAAAAACCCGCTAATTTAGCATGTTGGAAAAAACGGCGACAAAGGCAATAGTATAGTATGGCGAAAAAGGTCAAAATTTGACACGTCCCAAAAATGTCTGAAAAGCGCATATTCTAGCTTGTAGAGACGCGCCATAATGGACACAGTGGAAATAGAGGCCAAAAAAGTCCAAAAACCCGCTAATTTAGCATGTTGGAAAAAACGGCGACAAAGGCAATAGTATAGTATGGCGAAAAATGTCAAAATTTGACACGTCCCAAAAAGGTCTGAAAAGCGCGTATTCTAGCTTGTAGAGACGCGCCATAATGGACACAGTGGAAATAGAGGCCATAAAGTCAAAAACCCGCTAATTTAGCATGTTGGAAAAAACAGCGACAAAGGCAATAGTATAGTATGGCGAAAAATGTCAAAATTTGACACGTCCCAAAAAGGTATGAAAAGCGTGTATTCTAGCTTGTAGAGACGCGCCATAATGGACACAGTGGAAATAGAGGCCAAAAAAGTCCAAAAATCTGCTAATTTAGCATGGAGGAAAAAATGGCGACAAAGGCAATAGTATAGTATGGCGAAAAAGGTCAAAATTTGACACGTCCCAAAAATGTCTGAAAAGCGCATATTCTAGCTTGTAGAGACGCGCCATAATGGACACAGTGGAAATAGAGGCCAAAAAAGTCCAATAATCCGCTAATTTAGCATGTTGGAAAAAACGGCGACAAAGGCAATAGTATAGTATGGCGAAAAAGGTCAAAATTTGACACGTCCCAAAAGGTCTGAAAAGCTGCGTATTCTAGCTTGTAGAGACGCGCCATAATGGACACAGTGGAAATAGAGGCCAAAAAGTCCAAAAACCACTAATTTGGCATGTTGGAAAAAACGGCGACAAAGGCAATAGTATAGTATGGCGAAAAATGTCAAAATTTGACACGTCCCAAAAAGGTCTGAAAAGCGCGTATTCTAGCTTGTAGAGACGCGCCATAATGGACACAGTGGAAATAGAGGCCAAAAAAGTCCAAAAACCCACTAATTTAGCATGTTGGAAAAAACAGCGACAAAGGCAATAGTATAGTATGGCGAAAAAGGTCAAAATTTGACACGTCCCAAAAATGTCTGAAAAGCGCATATTCTAGCTTGTAGAGACGCGCCATAATGGACACAGTGGAAATAGAGGCCAAAAAAGTCCAAAAACCCACTAATTTGGCATGTTGGAAAAAACGGCGACAAAGGCAATAGTATAGTATGGCGAAAAAGGTCAAAATTTGACACGTCCCAAAAATGTCTGAAAAGCGCATATTCTAGCTTGTAGAGACGCCATAATGGACACAGTGGAGATAGAGGCGAAAAAGTCCAAAAACCACTAATTTGGCATGTTGGAAAAAACGGCGACAAAGGCAATAGTATAGTATGGCGAAAAAGGTCAAAATTTGACACGTCCCAAAAAGGTATGAAAAGCGTGTATTCTAGCTTGTAGAGACGCGCCATAATGGACACAGTGGAAATAGAGGCCAAAAAAGTCCAAAAACCCGCTAATTTAGCATGTTGGAAAAAACGGCGACAAAGGCAATAGTATAGTATGGCGAAAAAGGTCAAAATTTGACACGTCCCAAAAATGTCTATAAAGCACATATTCTAGCTTGTAGAGACGCGCCATAATGGACACAAAGGAAATAGAGGCCAAAAAAGTCCAAAAACCTGCTAATTTAGCATGTTGGAAAAAACGGCGACAAAGGCAATAGTATAGTATGGCGAAAAAGGTCAAAATTTGACACGTCCCAAAAAGGTATGAAAAGCGTGTATTCTAGCTTGTAGAGACGTGCCATAATGGACACAGTGGAAATAGAGGCCAAAAAAGTCCAAAAACCCGCTAATTTAGCATGTTGGAAAAAACGGCGACAAAGGCAATAGTATAGTATGGCGAAAAAGGTCAAAATTTGACACGTCCCAAAAATGTCTGAAAAGCGTATCTTCTAGCTTGTAGAGACGCGCCATAATGGACACAGTGGAAATAGAGGCCAAAAAAGTCCAAAAACCCGCTAATTTAGCATGTTGGAAAAAACAGCGACAAAGGCAATAGTATAGTATGGCGAAAAAGGTCAAAATTTGACACGTCCCAAAAATGTCTGTAAAGCACGTATTCTAGCTTGTAGAGACGCGCCATAATGGACACAGTGGAAATAGAGGCCAAAAAAGTCCAAAAACCCGTTAATTTAGCATGTTGGAAAAAACGGCGACAAAGGCAATAGTATAGTATGGCGAAAAAGGTCAAAATTTGACACGTCCCAAAAAGGTATGAAAAGCGTGTATTCTAGCTTGTAGAGACGCGCCATAATGGACACAGTGGAAATAGAGGCCAAAAAAGTCCAAAAACCCGCTAATTTAGCATGTTGGAAAAAACGGCGACAAAGGCAATAGTATAGTATGGCGAAAAATGTCAAAATTTGACACGTCCCAAAAATGTCTGAAAAGCGCATCTTCTAGCTTGTAGAGACGCGCCATAATGGACACAGTGGAAATAGAGGCCAAAAAAGTCCAAAAACCCACCAATTTAGCATGTTGGAAAAAACGGCGACAAAGGCAATAGTATAGTATGGCGAAAAAGGTCAAAATTTGACACGTCCCAAAAATGTCTGAAAAGCGTGTATTCTAGCTTGTAGAGACGCGCCATAATGGACACAGTGGAAATAGAGGCCAAAAAAGTCCAAAAACCCGCTAATTTAGCATGTTGGAAAAAACAGCGACAAAGGCAATAGTATAGTATGGCGAAAAAGGTCAAAATTTGACACGTCCCAAAAAGGTATGAAAAGCGTGTATTCTAGCTCGTAGAGACGCGCCATAATGGACACAGTGGAAATAGAGGCCAAAAAAGTCCAAAAATCTGCTAATTTAGCATGGAGGAAAAAATGGCGACAAAGGCAATAGTATAGTATGGCGAAAAAGGTCAAAATTTGACACGTCCCAAAAATGTCTGAAAAGCGCATATTCTAGCTTGTAGAGACACGCCATAATGGACACAGTGGAAATAGAGGCCAAAAAAGTCCAAAAACCCGCTAATTTAGCATGTTGGAAAAAACGGCGACAAAGGCAATAGTATAGTATGGCGAAAAATGTCAAAATTTGACACGTCCCAAAAATGTCTGAAAAGCGCATCTTCTAGCTTGTAGAGACGCGCCATAATGGACACAGTGGAAATAGAGGCCAAAAAAGTCCAAAAACCCGCTAATTTAGCATGTTGGAAAAAACAGCGACAATGGCAATAGTATAGTATGGCGAAAAATGTCAAAATTTGACACGTCCCAAAAATGTCTGTAAAGCGCATATTCTAGCTTGTAGAGACGCGCCATAATGGACACAGTGGAAATAGAGGCCAAAAAAGTCCAAAAACCCGCTAATTTAGCATGTTGGAAAAAACGGCGACAAAGGCAATAGTATAGTATGGCGAAAAAGGTCAAAATTTGACACGTCCCAAAAAGGTATGAAAAGCGTGTATTCTAGCTTGTAGAGACGCGCCATAATGGACACAGTGGAAATAGAGGCCAAAAAAGTCCAAAAATCTGCTAATTTAGCATGGAGGAAAAAATGGCGACAAAGGCAATAGTATAGTATGGCGAAAAAGGTCAAAATTTGACACGTCCCAAAAATGTCTGAAAAGCGCATATTCTAGCTTGTAGAGACACGCCATAATGGACACAGTGGAAATAGAGGCCAAAAAAGTCCAAAAACCCGCTAATTTAGCATGGTGGAAAAACGGCGACAAAGGCAATAGTATAGTATGGCGAAAAAGGTCAAAACTTGACACGTCCCAAAAAGGTCTGAAAAGCGTGTATTCTAGCTTGTAGAGACGCGCCATAATGGACACAGTGGAAATAGAGGCCAAAAAAGTCCAAAAACCCACTAATTTAGCATGTTGGAAAAAACGGCGACAAAGGCAATAGTATAGTATGGCGAAAAATGTCAAAATTTGACACGTCCCAAAAAGGTATGAAAAGCGTGTATTCTAGCTTGTAGAGACGCGCCATAATGGACACAGTGGAAATAGAGGCCAAAAAAGTCCAAAAACCCGCTAATTTAGCATGTTGGAAAAAACGGCGACAAAGGCAATAGTATAGTATGGCGAAAAAGGTCAAAATTTGACACGTCCCAAAAATGTCTGAAAAGCGCATATTCTAGCTTGTAGAGACGCGCCATAATGGACACAGTGGAAATAGAGGCCAAAAAAGTCCAAAAACCCGCTAATTTAGCATGTTGGAAAAAACGGCGACAAAGGCAATAGTATAGTATGGCGAAAAAGGTCAAAATTTGACACGTCCCAAAAAGGTATGAAAAGCGTGTATTCTAGCTTGTAGAGACGTGCCATAATGGACACAGTGGAAATAGAGGCCAAAAAGTCCAAAACCTGCTAATTTAGCATGTTGGAAAAAACGGCGACAAAGGCAATAGTATAGTATGGCGAAAAATGTCAAAATTTGACACGTCCCAAAAATGTCTGAAAAGCGCATCTTCTGGCTTGTAGAGACGCGCCATAATGGACACAGTGGAAATAGAGGCCAAAAAAGTCCAAAAACCCACTAATTTAGCATGTTGGAAAAAACGGCGACAAAGGCAATAGTATAGTATGGCGAAAAAGGTCAAAATTTGACACGTCCCAAAAATGTCTGAAAAGCGTGTATTCTAGCTTGTAGAGACGCGCCATAATGGACACAGTGGAAATAGAGGCCAAAAAAGTCCAAAAACCCGCTAATTTAGCATGTTGGAAAAAACGGCGACAAAGGCAATAGTATAGTATGGCGAAAAATGTCAAAATTTGACACGTCCCAAAAGGTATGAAAAGCGTGTATTCTAGCTTGTAGAGACGCGCCATAATGGACACAGTGGAAATAGAGGCCAAAAGTCCAAAAACCCGCTAATTTAGCATGTTGGAAAAAGCAGCGACAAAGGCAATAGTATAGTATGGCGAAAAAAGGTCAAAATTTGACACGTCCCAAAAATGTCTGTAAAGCGCATATTCTAGCTTGTAGAGACGCGCCATAATGGACACAGTGGAAATAGAGGCCAAAAAAGTCCAAAAACCCGCTAATTTAGCATGGTGGAAAAAACGGCGACAAAGGCAATAGTATAGTATGGCGAAAAAGGTCAAAATTTGACACGTCCCAAAAAGGTATGAAAAGCGTGTATTCTAGCTTGTAGAGACGCGCCATAATGGACACAGTGGAAATAGAGGCCAAAAAAGTCCAAAAACCCGCTAATTTAGCATGTTGGAAAAAACGGCGACAAAGGCAATAGTATAGTATGGCGAAAAATGTCAAAATTTGACACGTCCCAAAAATGTCTGAAAAGCGCATCTTCTGGCTTGTAGAGACGCGCCATAATGGACACAGTGGAAATAGAGGCCAAAAAAGTCCAAAAACCGCTAATTTAGCATGTTGGAAAAAAGCGGCGACAAAGGCAATAGTATAGTATGGCGAAAAAGGTCAAAATTTGACACGTCCCAAAAATGTCTGTAAAGCGCATATTCTAGCTTGTAGAGACGCGCCATAATGGACACAGTGGAAATAGAGGCCAAAAAAGTCCAAAACCCGCTAATTTAGCATGGTGGAAAAAAGCGACAAAGGCAATAGTATAGTATGGCGAAAAAGGTCAAAATTTGACACGTCCCAAAAAGGTATGAAAAGCGTGTATTCTAGCTTGTAGAGACTTGCCATAATGGACACAGTGGAAATAGAGGCCAAAAAAGTCCAAAAACCCGCTAATTTAGCATGTTGGAAAAATGCGACAAAGGCAATAGTATAGTATGGCGAAAAAGGTCAAAATTTGACACGTCCCAAAAATGTCTGAAAAGCGCATCTTCTAGCTTGTAGAGACGCGCCATAATGGACACAGTGGAAATAGAGGCCAAAAAAGTCCAAAAACCCACTAATTTAGCATGTTGGAAAAAACGGCGACAAAGGCAATAGTATAGTATGGCGAAAAAGGTCAAAATTTGACACGTCCCAAAAATGTCTGAAAAGCGTGTATTCTAGCTTGTAGAGACGCGCCATAATGGACACAGTGGAAATAGAGGCCAAAAAAGTCCAAAAACCCACTAATTTAGCATGTTGGAAAAAACGGCGACAAAGGCAATAGTATAGTATGGCGAAAAAGGTCAAAATTTGACACGTCCCAAAAATGTCTGAAAAGCGCATATTCTAGCTTGTAGAGACGCGCCATAATGGACACAGTGGAAATAGAGGCCAAAAAAGTCCAAAAACCCACTAATTTAGCATGTTGGAAAAAAGCGGCGACAAAGGCAATAGTATAGTATGGCGAAAAATGTCAAAATTTGACACGTCCCAAAAATGTATGAAAAGCGTGTATTCTAGCTTGTAGAGACGCGCCATAATGGACACAGTGGAAATAGAGGCCAAAAGTCCAAAAACCGCTTAATTTAGCATATTGGAAAAAACGACGACAAAGGCAATAGTATAGTATGGCGAAAAAGGTCAAAATTTGACACGTCCCAAAAATGTCTGAAAAGCGCATCTTCTAGCTTGTAGAGACGCGCCATAATGGACACAGTGGAAATAGAGGCCAAAAAAGTCCAAAAACCCGCTAATTTAGCATGTTGGAAAAAACGGCGACAAAGGCAATAGTATAGTATGGCGAAAAAGGTCAAAATTTGACACGTCCCAAAAATGTCTGAAAAGCGCATATTCTAGCTTGTAGAGACGCGCCATAATGGACACAGTGGAAATAGAGGCCAAAAAAGTCCAAAAACCCGCTAATTTAGCATGTTGGAAAAAACAGCGACAAAGGCAATAGTATAGTATGGCGAAAAAGGTCAAAATTTGACACGTCCCAAAAATGTCTGAAAAGCGCATATTCTAGCTTGTAGAGACGCGCCATAATGGACACAGTGGAAATAGAGGCCAAAAAAGTCCAAAAACCCACCAATTTAGCATGTTGGAAAAAACGGCGACAAAGGCAATAGTATAGTATGGCGAAAAAGGTCAAAATTTGACACGTCCCAAAAATGTCTGAAAAGCGTGTATTCTAGCTTGTAGAGACGCGCCATAATGGACACAGTGGAAATAGAGGCCAAAAAAGTCCAAAAACCCACTAATTTGGCATGTTGGAAAAAAGCGGCGAAAAAGGAAATAGTATAGTATGGCGAAAAAGGTCAAAATTTGACATGTCCCAAAAAGGTATGAAAAGCGTGTATTCTAGCTTGTAGAGACGCGCCATAATGGACACAGTGGAAATAGAGGCCAAAAAAGTCCAAAAACCCGCTAATTTAGCATGTTGGAAAAAACAGCGACAAAGGCAATAGTATAGTATGGCGAAAAAGGTCAAAATTTGACACGTCCCAAAAATGTCTGAAAAGCGCATATTCTAGCTTGTAGAGACGCGCCATAATGGACACAGTGGAAATAGAGGCCAAAAAAGTCCAAAAACCCGCTAATTTAGCATGTTGGAAAAAACGGCGACAAAGGCAATAGTATAGTATGGCGAAAAAGGTCAAAATTTGACACGTCCCAAAAATGTCTGTAAAGCGCATATTCTAGCTTGTAGAGACGCGCCATAATGGACACAGTGGAAATAGAGGCCAAAAAGTCCAAAACCGCTAATTTAGCATGGTGGAAAAAGCGGCGACAAATGCAATAGTATAGTATGGCGAAAAAGGTCAAAATTTGACACGTCCCAAAAAGGTATGAAAAGCGTGTATTCTAGCTTGTAGAGACGTGCCATAATGGACACAGTGGAAATAGAGGCCAAAAAAGTCCAAAAACCCGCTAATTTAGCATGTTGGAAAAAACGGCGACAAAGGCAATAGTATAGTATGGCGAAAAATGTCAAAATTTGACACGTCCCAAAAATGTCTGAAAAGCGCATATTCTAGCTTGTAGAGACGCGCCATAATGGACACAGTGGAAATAGAGGCCAAAAAAGTCCAAAAACCCACCAATTTAGCATGTTGGAAAAAACGGCGACAAAGGCAATAGTATAGTATGGCGAAAAAGGTCAAAATTTGACACGTCCCAAAAAGGTATGAAAAGCGTGTATTCTAGCTCGTAGAGACGCGCCATAATGGACACAGTGGAAATAGAGGCCAAAAAAGTCCAATAATCCGCTAATTTAGCATGGAGGAAAAAACAGCGACAAAGGCAATAGTATAGTATGGCGAAAAAGGTCAAAATTTGACACGTCCCAAAAATGTCTGAAAAGCGCATCTTCTAGCTTGTAGAGACGCGCCATAATGGACACAGTGGAAATAGAGGCCAAAAAAGTCCAAAAACCCGCAAAATTAGCATGTTGGAAAAAACAGCGACAAAGGCAATAGTATAGTATGGCGAAAAAGGTCAAAATTTGACACGTCCCAAAAATGTCTGAAAAGCGCATATTCTAGCTTGTAGAGACGCGCCATAATGGACACAGTGGAAATAGAGGCCAAAAAAGTCCAAAAACCCACTAATTTGGCATGTTGGAAAAAACGGCGACAAAGGCAATAGTATAGTATGGCGAAAAATGTCAAAATTTGACACGTCCCAAAAAGGTATGAAAAGCGTGTATTCTAGCTTGTAGAGACGCGCCATAATGGACACAGTGGAAATAGAGGCCAAAAAAGTCCAAAAACCCGCTAATTTAGCATGCTGGAAAAAACGGCGACAAAGGCAATAGTAAAGTATGGCGAAAAGGTCAAAATTTGACACGTCCAAAAATGTCTGTAAAGCGCATATTCTAGCTCGTAGAGACGCGCCATAATGGACACAGTGGAAATAGAGGCCAAAAAAGTCCAAAAATCCGCTAATATAGCATGCTGGAAAAAACGGCGACAAAGGCAATAGTATAGTATGGCGAAAAAGGTCAAAATTTGACACGTCCCAAAAAGGTATGAAAAGCGTGTATTCTAGCTTGTAGAGACGTGCCATAATGGACACAGTGGAAATAGAGGCCAAAAGTCCAAAAACCCGCTAATTGAGCATGTTGGAAAAAACGGCGACAAAGGCAATAGTATAGTATGGCGAAAAATGTCAAAATTTGACACGTCCCAAAAATGTCTGAAAAGCGCATCTTCTGGCTTGTAGAGACGCGCCATAATGGACACAGTGGAAATAGAGGCCAAAAAAGTCCAAAAACCCGCTAATTTAGCATGTTGGAAAAAACGGCGACAAAGGCAATAGTATAGTATGGCGAAAAAGGTCAAAATTTGACACGTCCCAAAAATGTCTGTAAAGCGCATATTCTAGCTTGTAGAGACGCGCCATAATGGACACAGTGGAAATAGAGGCCAAAAAAGTCCAAAAACCCGCTAATTTAGCATGGTGGAAAAAACGGCGACAAAGGCAATAGTATAGTATGGCGAAAAAGGTCAAAATTTGACACGTCCCAAAAAGGTATGAAAAGCGTGTATTCTAGCTTGTAGAGACTTGCCATAATGGACACAGTGGAAATAGAGGCCAAAAAAGTCCAAAAACCCGCTAATTTAGCATGTTGGAAAAAACGGCGACAAAGGCAATAGTATAGTATGGCGAAAAAGGTCAAAATTTGACACGTCCCAAAAATGTCTGAAAAGCGCATCTTCTAGCTTGTAGAGACGCGCCATAATGGACACAGTGGAAATAGAGGCCAAAAAAGTCCAAAAACCCACCAATTTAGCATGTTGGAAAAAACGGCGACAAAGGCAATAGTATAGTATGGCGAAAAAGGTCAAAATTTGACACGTCCCAAAAATGTCTGAAAAGCGTGTATTCTAGCTTGTAGAGACGCGCCATAATGGACACAGTGGAAATAGAGGCCAAAAAAGTCCAAAAACCCACTAATTTGGCATGTTGGAAAAAACGGCGACAAAGGCAATAGTATAGTATGGCGAAAAAGGTCAAAATTTGACACGTCCCAAAAATGTCTGAAAAGCGCATATTCTAGCTTGTAGAGACGCGCCATAATGGACACAGTGGAAATAGAGGCCAAAAAAGTCCAAAAACCCACTAATTTGGCATGTTGGAAAAAAGCGGCGACAAAGGCAATAGTATAGTATGGCGAAAAATGTCAAAATTTGACACGTCCCAAAAAGGTATGAAAAGCGTGTATTCTAGCTTGTAGAGACGCGCCATAATGGACACAGTGGAAATAGAGGCCAAAAAAGTCCAAAAACCCGTTAATTTAGCATGTTGGAAAAAACGGCGACAAAGGCAATAGTATAGTATGGCGAAAAAGGTCAAAATTTGACACGTCCCAAAAATGTCTGAAAAGCGCATCTTCTAGCTTGTAGAGACGCGCCATAATGGACACAGTGGAAATAGAGGCCAAAAAAGTCCAAAAACCCGCTAATTTAGCATGTTGGAAAAAACGGCGACAAAGGCAATAGTATAGTATGGCGAAAAAGGTCAAAATTTGACACGTCCCAAAAATGTCTGAAAAGCGCATATTCTAGCTTGTAGAGACGCGCCATAATGGACACAGTGGAAATAGAGGCCAAAAAAGTCCAAAAACCCGCTAATTTAGCATGTTGGAAAAAACGGCGACAAAGGCAATAGTATAGTATGGCGAAAAAGGTCAAAATTTGACACGTCCCAAAAATGTCTGAAAAGCGCATCTTCTGGCTTGTAGAGACGCGCCATAATGGACACAGTGGAAATAGAGGCCAAAAAAGTCCAAAAACCCACCAATTTAGCATGTTGGAAAAAACGGCGACAAAGGCAATAGTATAGTATGGCGAAAAAGGTCAAAATTTGACACGTCCCAAAAATGTCTGAAAAGCGTGTATTCTAGCTTGTAGAGACGCGCCATAATGGACACAGTGGAAATAGAGGCCAAAAAAGTCCAAAAACCCACTAATTTGGCATGTTGGAAAAAAGCGGCGACAAAGGCAATAGTATAGTATGGCGAAAAATGTCAAAATTTGACACGTCCCAAAAAGGTATGAAAAGCGTGTATTCTAGCTTGTAGAGACGCGCCATAATGGACACAGTGGAAATAGAGGCCAAAAAAGTCCAAAAACCCGCTAATTTAGCATGTTGGAAAAAACGGCGACAAAGGCAATAGTATAGTATGGCGAAAAAGGTCAAAATTTGACACGTCCCAAAAATGTCTGAAAAGCGCATATTCTAGCTTGTAGAGACGCGCCATAATGGACACAGTGGAAATAGAGGCCAAAAAAGTCCAAAAACCCGCTAATTTAGCATGTTGGAAAAAACGGCGACAAAGGCAATAGTATAGTATGGCGAAAAAGGTCAAAATTTGACACGTCCCAAAAATGTCTGTAAAGCGCATATTCTAGCTTGTAGAGACGCGCCATAATGGACACAGTGGAAATAGAGGCCAAAAAGTCCAAAACCCGCTAATTTAGCATGTTGGAAAAAACGGCGACAAAGGCAATAGTATAGTATGGCGAAAAAGGTCAAAATTTGACACGTCCCAAAAAGGTATGAAAAGCGTGTATTCTAGCTTGTAGAGACGTGCCATAATGGACACAGTGGAAATAGAGGCCAAAAAAGTCCAAAAACCCGCTAATTTAGCATGTTGGAAAAAACGGCGACAAAGGCAATAGTATAGTATGGCGAAAAATGTCAAAATTTGACACGTCCCAAAAATGTCTGAAAAGCGCATCTTCTAGCTTGTAGAGACGCGCCATAATGGACACAGTGGAAATAGAGGCCAAAAAAGTCCAAAAACCCACTAATTTAGCATGTTGGAAAAAACGGCGACAAAGGCAATAGTATAGTATGGCGAAAAAGGTCAAAATTTGACACGTCCCAAAAAGGTATGAAAAGCGTGTATTCTAGCTTGTAGAGACGCGCCATAATGGACACAGTGGAAATAGAGGCCAAAAAAGTCCAAAATTCCGCTAATTTAGCATGTTGGAAAAAACAGCGACAAAGGCAATAGTATAGTATGGCGAAAAAGGTCAAAATTTGACACGTCCCAAAAATGTCTGAAAAGCGCATCTTCTAGCTCGTAGAGACGCCATAATGGACACAGTGGAAATAGAGGCCAAAAAGTCCAAAAACCCGCTTAATTTAGCATGTTGGAAAAACGGCGACAAAGGCAATAGTATAGTATGGCGAAAAAGGTCAAAATTTGACACGTCCCAAAAATGTCTGTAAAGCGCATATTGTAGCTTGTAGAGACGCGCCATAATGGACACAGTGGAAATAGAGGCCAAAAAAGTCCAAAAACCCGTTAATTTAGCATGTTGGAAAAAACGGCGACAAAGGCAATAGTATAGTATGGCGAAAAGGTCAAAAATTGACCAGTACCAAAAAAGTCTGAAAAGCTGTATTCTAGCTCGTAGAGACGCGCCATAATGGACACAGTGGAAATAGAGGCCAAAAAGTCCAAAACCCGCTAATTTAGCATGTTGGAAAAAACGGCGACAAAGGCAATAGTATAGTATGGCGTGAAAGGTCAAAATTTGACACGTCCCAAAAATGTCTGAAAAGCGTGTATTCTAGCTTGTAGAGACGCGCCATAATGGACACAGTGGAAATAGAGGCCAAAAAAGTCCAAAATTCCGCTAATTTAGCATGTTGGAAAAAACAGCGACAAAGGCAATAGTATAGTATGGCGAAAAAGGTCAAAATTTGACACGTCCCAAAAATGTCTGAAAAGCGCATCTTCTAGCTTGTAGAGACGCGCCATAATGGACACAGTGGAAATAGAGGCCAAAAAGTCCAAAACACCGCTAATTTAGCATGTTGGAAAAAACGGCGACAAAGGCAATAGTATAGTATGGCGAAAAAGGTCAAAATTTGACACGTCCCAAAAATGTCTGTAAAGCGCATATTCTAGCTTGTAGAGACGCGCCATAATGGACACAGTGGAAATAGAGGCCAAAAAAGTCCAAAAACCCGCTAATTTAGCATGTTGGAAAAAACGGCGACAAAGGCAATAGTATAGTATGGCGAAAAAGGTCAAAATTTGACACGTCCCAAAAATGTCTGAAAAGCGCATCTTCTAGCTTGTAGAGACGCGCCATAATGGACACAGTGGAAATAGAGGCCAAAAAAGTCCAAAAACCCACTAATTTAGCATGTTGGAAAAAACGGCGACAAAGGCAATAGTATAGTATGGCGAAAAAGGTCAAAATTTGACATGTCCCAAAAATGTCTGAAAAGCGTGTATTCTAGCTTGTAGAGACGCGCCATAATGGACACAGTGGAAATAGAGGCCAAAAAAGTCCAAAAACCCGCTAATTTAGCATGTTGGAAGAAACAGCGACAAAGGCAATAGTATAGTATGGCGAAAAAGGTCAAAATTTGACACGTCCCAAAACGGTATGAAAAGCGTGTATTCTAGCTTGTAGAGACGCGCCCATAATGGACACAGTGGAAATAGAGGCCAAAAAAGTCCAAAAACCCGCTAATTTAGCATGTTGGAAAAAACGGCGACAAAGGCAATAGTATAGTATGGCGAAAAATGTCAAAATTTGACACGTCCCAAAAATGTCTGAAAAGCGCATCTTCTGGCTTGTAGAGACGCGCCATAATGGACACAGTGGAAATAGAGGCCAAAAAAGTCCAAAAACCCACCAATTTAGCATGTTGGAAAAAACGGCGACAAAGGCAATAGTATAGTATGGCGAAAAAGGTCAAAATTTGACACGTCCCAAAAATGTCTGAAAAGCGTGTATTCTAGCTTGTAGAGACGCGCCATAATGGACACAGTGGAAATAGAGGCCAAAAAAGTCCAAAATTCCGCTAATTTAGCATGTTGGAAAAAACAGCGACAAAGGCAATAGTATAGTATGGCGAAAAAGGTCAAAATTTGACACGTCCCAAAAATGTCTGAAAAGCGCATCTTCTAGCTTGTAGAGACGCGCCATAATGGACACAGTGGAAATAGAGGCCAAAAAGTCCAAAAACCGCTTAATTTAGCATGTTGGAAAAAACGGCGACAAAGGCAATAGTATAGTATGGCGAAAAAGGTCAAAATTTGACACGTCCCAAAAATGTCTGAAAAGCGCATATTCTAGCTTGTAGAGACGCGCCATAATGGACACAGTGGAAATAGAGGCCAAAAAAGTCCAAAAACCCGCTAATTTAGCATGTTGGAAAAAACGGCGACAAAGGCAATAGTATAGTATGGCGAAAAAGGTCAAAATTTGACACGTCCCAAAAATGTCTGAAAAGCGCGTATTCTAGCTTGTAGAGACGCGCCATAATGGACACAGTGGAAATAGAGGCCAAAAAAGTCCAAAAACCCACTAATTTAGCATGTTGGAAAAAACGGCGACAAAGGCAATAGTATAGTATGGCGAAAAAGGTCAAAATTTGACATGTCCCAAAAATGTCTGAAAAGCGTGTATTCTAGCTCGTAGAGACGCGCCATAATGGACACAGTGGAAATAGAGGCCAAAAAAGTCCAAAAACCCGCTAATTTAGCATGTTGGAAGAAACAGCGACAAAGGCAATAGTATAGTATGGCGAAAAAGGTCAAAATTTGACACGTCCCAAAAAGGTCTGAAAAGCGCGTATTCTAGCTTGTAGAGACGCGCCATAATGGACACAGTGGAAATAGAGGCCAAAAAAGTCCAAAAAACCGCTAATTTAGCATGTTGGAAAAAACGGCGACAAAGGCAATAGTATAGTATGGCGAAAAATGTCAAAATTTGACACGTCCCAAAAAGGTCTGAAAAGCGCGTATTCTAGCTTGTAGAGACGCGCCATAATGGACACAGTGGAAATAGAGGCCAAAAAAGTCCAAAAATCCGCTAATTTAGCATGTTGGAAAAAACAGCGACAAAGGCAATAGTATAGTATGGCGAAAAAGGTCAAAATTTGACACGTCCCAAAAATGTCTGAAAAGCGTGTATTCTAGCTTGTAGAGACGCGCCATAATGGACACAGTGGAAATAGAGGCCAAAAAAGTCCAAAAACCCGCTAATTTAGCATGGTGGAAAAAACGGCGACAAGACTTAGACTTAGACTTAGATGACTTTATTGATCCACGGAGGGAAACTTAGTTGTCACAGCAGCTTGGCACGTAAGACATACAGAGACATACATAGAAAAATAAGAAGAATAGTAGAAGATAGAAATAAACATAAATATATAAAAATAGAATAAACAGAATGCTGAGGTAGTGCAAAAGAGTACTGAGGTAGTGCAAATGCAGTGGTAAGGTGCAATCTGATGATGGTAAGGATACACATAAGCATGGTAATGATGACAGCAGAATAAGGGGAATATGTAGAGGTGTACATATAATACTAATAATGGTAATAACATCAGTTTGAAGACATCGCACACATAATAGTAGGGATAGTATTAATACTAGTAGTAATAATAATAGTAATAATAGTAGTAATTATATCCATAATATTAATATTAATAATAGTATCAGCATCATGACATTAGCACTTGACATTTTTATGTCTGATGATCGATGTTATGTATAATATAATATAATAATAATGGTAGAATAATAATTATATATATATATATATATATATGATGATGTATAATATAATATTTATAATACAAGGCAGGCGACGATCCGATGTTATATATTTGTACATATATATACATGATATGCATACACACATACTGCAGTCTGTACTGTTTGGATGTGGAGTGACAGAGTTTAGTCCAGTTCAGTGACAGTGACCACAGGTCTGACAGAGGTGGATGTGTTGAACAGTCTGATGGCAGCAGGCAGGAATAATTTCCTGTATCGCTCCCTCATACAGCGGGGTTGGAGGAGTCTGTTGCTGAAGCTACTCTTCAGATTGTCCAGTGTCTTATGGAGGGGATGGGTGACATTGTCCGTTATTTCCAGCAGTTTTGCCAGCATTCTGCCAACATTCTGCCAGCATAGGCAATAGTATAGTATGGCGAAAAAGGTCAAAATTTGACACGTCCCAAAAATGTCTGAAAAGCGCGTATTCTAGCTCGTAGAGACGCGCCATAATGGACACAGTGGAAATAGAGGCCAAAAGTCCAAAACCCCGCTAATTTAGCATGTTGGAAGAAACAGCGACAAAGGCAATAGTATAGTATGGCGAAAAAGGTCAAAATTTGACACGTCCCAAAAATGTCTAAAAAGCGCGTATTCTAGCTTGTAGGGACGCGCCATAATGGACACAGTGGAAATAGAGGCCAAAAAAGTCCAAAAACCCGCTAATTTAGCATGCTGGAAAAAACGGCGACAAAGGCAATAGTATAGTATGGCGAAAAAGGTCAAAATTTGACACGTCCCAAAAATGTCTGTAAAGCGCATATTCTAGCTTGTAGAGACGCGCCATAATGGACACAGTGGAAATAGAGGCCAAAAAAGTCCAAAAACCCGCTAATTTAGCATGTTGGAAAAAACGGCGACAAAGGCAATAGTATAGTATGGCGAAAAAGGTCAAAATTTGACACGTCCCAAAACTGTCTCAAAATCGCATATTCTAGCTTGTAGAGACGCGCCATAATGGACACAGTGGAAATAGAGGCCAAAAAAGTCCAAAAACCCGCTAATTTAGCATGTTGGAAAAAATGGCGACAAAGGCAATAGTATAGTATGGCGAAAAAGGTCAAAATTTGACACGTCCCAAAAATGTCTATAAAGCGCGTATTCTAGCTTGTAGAGACGCGCCATAATGGACACAGTGGAAATAGAGGCCAAAAAAGTCCAAAAACCCGCTAATTTAGCATGCTGGAAAAAACGGCGACAAAGGCAATAGCATAGTATGGCAAAAAAGGTCAAAATTTGACACGTCCCAAAAAGGTATGAAAAGCGTGTATTCTAGCTTGTAGAGATGCGCCATAATGGACACAGTGGAAATAGAGGCCAAAAAAGTCCAAAAACCCGCTAATTTAGCATGCTGGAAAAAACGGCGACAAAGGCAATAGCATAGTATGGCAAAAAAGGTCAAAATTTGACACGTCCCAAAAAGGTATGAAAAGCGTGTATTCTAGCTTGTAGAGACGCGCCATAATGGACACAAAGGAAATAGAGGCCAAAAAAGTCCAAAAACCCGCTAATTTAGCATGTTGGAAAAAACGGCGACAAAGGCAATAGTATAGTATGGCAAAAAAGGTCAAAATTTGACACGTCCCAAAAATGTCTAAAAAGCGCGTATTCTAGCTTGTAGAGACGCGCCATAATGGACACAGTGGAAATAGAGGCCAAAAAAGTCCAAAAACCCGCTAATTTAGCATGTTGGAAAAAACGGCGACAAAGGCAATAGTATAGTATGGCGAAAAAGGTCAAAATTTGACACGTCCCAAAAATGTCTATAAAGCACGTATTCTAGCTTGTAGAGACGCGCCATAATGGACACAGTGGAAATAGAGGCCAAAAAAGTCCAAAAACCCGCTAATTTTGCATGTTGGAAGAAACAGCGACAAAGGCAATAGTATAGTATGGCGAAAAAGGTCAAAATTTGACACGTCCCAAAAATGTCTGAAAAGCGCGTATTCTAGCTTGTAGAGACGCGCCATAATGGACACAGTGGAAATAGAGGCCAAAAAAGTCCAAAAACCCGCTAATTTAGCATGTTGGAAAAAACGGCGACAAAGGCAATAGTATAGTATGGCGAAAAAGGTCAAAATTTGACACGTCCCAAAAATGTCTGTAAAGCGCATATTCTAGCTTGTAGAGACGCGCCATAATGGACACAGTGGAAATAGAGGCCAAAAAAGTCCAAAAACCCGTTAATTTAGCATGTTGGAAAAAACGGCGACAAAGGCAATAGTATAGTATGGCGAAAAAGGTCAAAATTTGACACGTCCCAAAAAGGTATGAAAAGCATGTATTCTAGCTTGTAGAGACGCGCCATAATGGACACAAAGGAAATAGAGGCCAAAAAAGTCCAAAAACCTGTTAATTTAGCATGGTGGAAAAAACGGCGACAAAGGCAATAGTATAGTATGGCGAAAAAGGTCAAAATTTGACACGTCCCAAAAATGTCTGAAAAGCGCATATTCTAGCTTGTAGAGACGCGCCATAATGGACACAGTGGAAATAGAAGCCAAAAAAGTCCAAAAACCCGCTATGTTAGCATGTTGGAAAAAACGGCGACAAAGGCAATAGTATAGTATGGCGAAAAAGGTCAAAATTTGACACGTCCCAAAAATGTCTGAAAAGCGTGTATTCTAGCTTGTAGAGACGCGCCATAATGGACACAGTGGAAATAGAGGCCAAAAAAGTCCAAAAACCCGCTAATTTAGCATGTTGGAAAAAACGGCGACAAAGGCAATAGTATAGTATGGCGAAAAAGGTCAAAATTTGACACGTCCCAAAAATGTCTGAAAAGCGTATCTTCTAGCTTGTAGAGACGCGCCATAATGGACACAGTGGAAATAGAGGCCAAAAAAGTCCAAAAACCCGCTAATTTAGCATGTTGGAAAAAACGGTGACAAAGGCAATAGTATAGTATGGCGAAAAAGGTCAAAATTTGACACGTCCCAAAAAGGTATGAAAAGCGCGTATTCTAGCTTGTAGAGACGCGCCATAATGGACACAGTGGAAATAGAAGCCAAAAAAGTCCAAAAACCCGCTAATTTAGCATGTTGGAAAAAACGGCGACAAAGGCAATAGTATAGCATGGCGAAAAGGTCAAAATTTGACACGTCCCAAAAATGTCTGAAAAGCGCGTATTCTAGCTTGTAGAGACGCGCCATAATGGACACAGTGGAAATAGAGGCCAAAAAAGTCCAAAAACCCGCTAATTTAGCATGTTGGAAAAAACGGCGACAAAGGCAATAGTATAGTATGGCGAAAAAGGTCAAAATTTGACACGTCCCAAAAAGGTATGAAAAGCGTGTATTCTAGCTTGTAGAGACGCGCCATAATGGACACAAAGGAAATAGAGGCCAAAAAAGTCCAAAAACCCGTTAATTTAGCATGTTGGAAAAAACGGCGACAAAGGCAATAGTATAGTATGGCGAAAAGGTCAAAATGAGACACGTCCCAAAAATGTCTGAAAAGCGCATATTCTAGCTTGTAGAGACGCGCCATAATGGACACAGTGGAAATAGAGGCCAAAAAAGTCCAAAAACCCGCTAATTTAGCATGTTGGAAGAAAGCAGCGACAAAGGCAATAGTATAGTATGGCGAAAAAGGTCAAAATTTGACACGTCCCAAAAAGGTATGAAAAGCGTGTATTCTAGCTTGTAGAGACGCGCCATAATGGACACAAAGGAAATAGAGGCCAAAAAAGTCCAAAAACCCGTTAATTTAGCATGGTGGAAAAAACGGCGACAAAGGCAATAGTATAGTATGGCGAAAAAGGTCAAAATTTGACACGTCCCAAAAATGTCTGTAAAGCGCATATTCTAGCTTGTAGAGACGCGCCATAATGGACACAGTGGAAATAGAGGCCAAAAAAGTCCAAAAACCCGCTAATTTAGCATGTTGGAAAAAACGGCGACAAAGGCAATAGTATAGTATGGCGAAAAAGGTCAAAATTTGACACGTCCCAAAAAGGTATGAAAAGCATGTATTCTAGCTTGTAGAGACGCGCCATAATGGACACAAAGGAAATAGAGGCCAAAAAAGTCCAAAAACCCGCTAATTTAGCAAGGTGGAAAAACGGCGACAAAGGCAATAGTATAGTATGGCGAAAAAGGTCAAAATTTGACACGTCCCAAAAATGTCTGTAAAGCGCATATTCTAGCTTGTAGAGATGCGCCATAATGGACACAGTGGAAATAGAGGCCAAAAAAGTCCAAAAACCCGCTAATTTAGCATGTTGGAAAAAACGGCGACAAAGGCAATAGTATAGTATGGCGAAAAAGGTCAAAATTTGACACGTCCCAAAAATGTCTGAAAAGCGTGTATTCTAGCTTGTAGAGACGCGCCATAATGGACACAAAGGAAATAGAGGCCAAAAAAGTCCAAAAACCCACTAATTTAGCATGGTGGAAAAAACGGCGACAAAGGCAATAGTATAGTATGGCGAAAAAGGTCAAAATTTGACACGTCCCAAAAATGTCTAAAAAGCACGTATTCTAGCTTGTAGAGACGCGCCATAATGGACACAGTGGAAATAGAGGCCAAAAAAGTCCAAAACCGCTTAATTTTGCATGTTGGAAGAAACAGCGACAAAGGCAATAGTATAGTATGGCGAAAAAGGTCAAAATTTGACACGTCCCAAAAATGTCTGAAAAGCGCGTATTCTAGCTTGTAGAGACGCGCCATAATGGACACAGTGGAAATAGAGGCCAAAAAAGTCCAAAAACCCGCTAATTTAGCATGTTGGAAGAAACGGCGACAAAGGCAATAGTATAGTATGGCGAAAAAGGTCAAAATTTGACACGTCCCAAAAAGGTATGAAAAGCGTGTATTCTAGCTTGTAGAGACGCGCCATAATGGACACAGTGGAAATAGAGGCCAAAAAAGTCCAAAAACCCGCTAATTTAGCATGTTGGAAAAAACGGCGACAAAGGCAATAGTATAGCATGGCGAAAAGGGCAAAATTTGACACGTCCCAAAAATGTCTGAAAAGCGCATATTCTAGCTTGTAGAGACGCGCCATAATGGACACAGTGGAAATAGAGGCCAAAAAAGTCCAAAAACCCGCTAATTTAGCATGTTGGAAAAAACGGCGACAAAGGCAATAGTATAGTATGGCGAAAAAGGTCAAAATTTGACACGTCCCAAAAAGGTATGAAAAGCGCGTATTCTAGCTTGTAGAGACGCGCCATAATGGACACAGTGGAAATAGAAGCCAAAAAAGTCCAAAAACCCGCTAATTTAGCATGTTGGAAAAAACGGCGACAAAGGCAATAGTATAGCATGGCGAAAAGGTCAAAATTTGACACGTCCCAAAAAGGTATGAAAAGCATGTATTCTAGCTTGTAGAGACGCGCCATAATGGACACAAAGGAAATAGAGGCCAAAAAAGTCCAAAAACCCGTTAATTTAGCATGGTGGAAAAAACGGCGACAAAGGCAATAGTATAGTATGGCGAAAAAGGTCAAAATTTGACACGTCCCAAAAATGTCTGTAAAGCGCATATTCTAGCTTGTAGAGACGCGCCATAATGGACACAGTGGAAATAGAGGCCAAAAAAGTCCAAAAACCCGCTAATTTAGCATGTTGGAAGAAACGGCGACAAAGGCAATAGTATAGTATGGCGAAAAAGGTCAAAATTTGACACGTCCCAAAAAGGTATGAAAAGCATGTATTCTAGCTTGTAGAGACGCGCCATAATGGACACAAAGGAAATAGAGGCCAAAAAAGTCCAAAAACCCGCTAATTTAGCATGTTGGAAAAAACGGCGACAAAGGCAATAGTATAGTATGGCGAAAAAGGTCAAAATTTGACACGTCCCAAAAATGTCTGTAAAGCGCATATTCTAGCTTGTAGAGACGCGCCATAATGGACACAGTGGAAATAGAGGCCAAAAAAGTCCAAAAACCCGCTAATTTAGCATGTTGGAAGAAACGGCGACAAAGGCAATAGTATAGTATGGCGAAAAAGGTCAAAATTTGACACGTCCCAAAAATGTCTGAAAAGCGTGTATTCTAGCTTGTAGAGACGCGCCATAATGGACACAAAGGAAATAGAGGCCAAAAAAGTCCAAAAACCCACTAATTTAGCATGGTGGAAAAAACGGCGACAAAGGCAATAGTATAGTATGGCGAAAAAGGTCAAAATTTTACACGTCCCAAAAATGTCTAAAAAGCACGTATTCTAGCTTGTAGGGACGCGCCATAATGGACACAGTGGAAATAGAGGCCAAAAAAGTCCAAAAACCCGCTAATTTAGCATGTTGGAAGAAACGGCGACAAAGGCAATAGTATAGTATGGCGAAAAAGGTCAAAATTTGACACGTCCCAAAAATGTCTGAAAAGCGTGTATTCTAGCTTGTAGAGACGCAGCATATAATGGACACAAAGGAAATAGAGGCCAAAAAGTCCAAAAACCCACTAATTTAGCATGTTGGAAAACGGCGACAAAGGCAATAGTATAGTATGGCGAAAAAGGTCAAAATTTGACACGTCCCAAAAATGTCTGTAAAGCGCATATTCTAGCTTGTAGAGAGGCAGCGCCATAATGGACACAGTGGAAATAGAGGCCAAAAAAGTCCAAAAACCCGCTAATTTAGCATGTTGGAAGAAACGGCGACAAAGGCAATAGTATAGTATGGCGAAAAAGGTCAAAATTTGACACGTCCCAAAAATGTCTAAAAAGCATGTATTCTAGCTTGTAGAGACGCGCCATAATGGACACAAAGGAAATAGAGGCCAAAAAAGTCCAAAAACCCACTAATTTAGCATGGTGGAAAAAACGGCGACAAAGGCAATAGTATAGTATGGCGAAAAAGGTCAAAATTTGACACGTCCCAAAAATGTCTGAAAAGCGCATATTCTAGCTTGTAGAGACGCGCCATAATGGACACAGTGGAAATAGAGGCCAAAAAAGTCCAAAAACCCGCTAATTTAGCATGTTGGAAAAAACGGCGACAAAGGCAATAGTATAGCATGGCGAAAAGGTCAAAATTTGACACGTCCCAAAAATGTCTGAAAAGCGCGTATTCTAGCTTGTAGAGACGCGCCATAATGGACACAGTGGAAATAGAGGCCAAAAAAGTCCAAAAACCCGCTAATTTAGCATGTTGGAAAAAAGCGGCGACAAAGGCAATAGTATAGTATGGCGAAAAGGTCAAAATTTGACACGTCCCAAAAATGTCTGAAAAGCGTGTATTCTAGCTTGTAGAGACGCGCCATAATGGACACAGTGGAAATAGAGGCCAAAAAAGTCCAAAAACCCGCTAATTTAGCATGTTGGAAAAAACGGCGACAAAGGCAATAGTATAGTATGGCGAAAAAGGTCAAAATTTGACACGTCCCAAAAATGTCTGTAAAGTGCATCTTCTAGCTTGTAGAGACGCGCCATAATGGACACAGTGGAAATAGAGGCCAAAAAAGTCCAAAAACCCGCTAATTTAGCATGTTGGAAAAAACTGCGACAAAGGCAATAGTATAGTATGGCGAAAAAGGTCAAAATTTGACACGTCCCAAAAAGGTATGAAAAGCATGTATTCTAGCTTGTAGAGACGCGCCATAATGGACACAAAGGAAATAGAGGCCAAAAAAGTCCAAAAACCTGTTAATTTAGCATGGTGGAAAAAACGGCGACAAAGGCAATAGTATAGTATGGCGAAAAAGGTCAAAATTTGACACGTCCCAAAAATGTCTGTAAAGCGCATATTCTAGCTTGTAGAGACGCGCCATAATGGACACAGTGGAAATAGAGGCCAAAAAAGTCCAAAAACCCGCTAATTTAGCATGTTGGAAAAAACGGCGACAAAGGCAATAGTATAGTATGGCGAAAAAGGTCAAAATTTGACACGTCCCAAAAATGTCTGAAAAGCGTGTATTCTAGCTTGTAGAGACGCGCCATAATGGACACAAAGGAAATAGAGGCCAAAAAAGTCCAAAAACCCACTAATTTAGCATGGTGGAAAAAACGGCGACAAAGGCAATAGTATAGTATGGCGAAAAAGGTCAAAATTTTACACGTCCCAAAAATGTCTAAAAAGCACGTATTCTAGCTTGTAGGGACGCGCCATAATGGACACAGTGGAAATAGAGGCCAAAAAAGTCCAAAAACCCGCTAATTTTGCATGTTGGAAAAAACAGCGACAAAGGCAATAGTATAGTATGGCGAAAAAGGTCAAAATTTGACACGTCCCAAAAAGGTATGAAAAGCGCATATTCTAGCTTGTAGAGACGCGCCATAATGGACACAGTGGAAATAGAGGCCAAAAAAGTCCAAAAACCCGCTAATTTAGCATGTTGGAAAAAACGGCGACAAAGGCAATAGTATAGTATGGCGAAAAAGGTCAAAATTTGACACGTCCCAAAAATGTCTGA